>NC_137863.1:6637681-6755473 GCF_963924005.1 Protomyctophum bolini | reverse complement strand
GATATCAGATTCTTGTCCCGCTGCTTCCGGTTCATCGTTTCTGCTTGAGAGAGACCAGATCAAGGTAGGAGGAGGGAACTTGTGAACTCAATACTGCCGCAATCTGGCGGAGTCAGGTTACCAATTTGGGTATGGGTAAATATATCCGAATCTGGGTTGAACGTGATTTGTGGTATACTCCCACTGTGAAGTGGTGGAGTCAAAAGTACAATATTTGTATAAAGTATAAACTATTGGAAATACTACAGTAAAAAACTAAATTATAAGTAGGCCCACAGGCTACAGTACTTGAGTAAATGTACTTTCCACTACTGGCAATGCATGCTTCATTTACTTGGAATTCCAATAAGAGACCATAGAGTACACTATACATGTTTTGGACAAAAGGTTGGATCCGCCCCGCAGCACCCCTGGACGTCTTGCTCTATGAGTCTGCTGGTGTTTATATAAAAGCTTCACAGGATAATAATGGTGGATTGAAATTTTCTTTGGTTTACAGGTCAGAGGTCGGAAAGTGTCGGAAATCCTTGGAAGTTCACTTTTAGGCCACGTGAAATCCTGAGGTTCAGGGGCTTAGCACCCCACGAGAGAGGGCCTCTCTGGGGCCTGTGTGCGCACACACAACCTGCTTCTCCATTCAGTATATTGCTCATTATTCTGCTTCAGTGGTTCTCAAAGTGGGGCTCAGAGGACACTCAGGGTCCCTTGAGGGGTTTCCAAATGGACCCTTAAGGCCAATACATACATACTCCTTCCAAAATCTTGCGGATCGGAAAAGGCTTTCCATTGTTCAAGAGTCATGACATCTGGAGGTGCACGGGTTCTGAGGAAAAGTTCTGAGACCGGCTTTCCGGAGCTCGGAATGGCGTCTATTTGTAGTTATACAGTAAGTATCACCTTCCTTTCCAGAAACATTTGTAGAATCGGCCTCAGGCATAAATGAGTTAAAGTCATGCACGTTAAGTACAAGAAAAGTTTGGAAGTCTGAATATGTTTTGCGCTTTACAGGTAACTGAGCATTACAGACCCATATGGGGTCCATTTGATTCCATTTGTACACTCAGAATTATTGGGGTCCTTGAAAATGAAATGTTTGAGAACCACTGTTCTAATTACGTAGATCCGTCTCCGCTATGTCATTGAGTTGTGATATCCAAGCTGAATAAGAGACAAAAGTGTCAAGGGAATCGTCTTTGCTGTAAAGAAACAAATTACATTTTGTAGATCATCACAGGGATCCACATGGGAACGGCGTGGTCTCAGCTGGTCCTCACAGGTGACGGTACTGATCACTACTCAGGGCAATCAGACTCTTGGCCTCAGACATTGCCTGAGAGAAAATAGGAGAAGGGCAAGGCAGAGGCAGCTGTAGCACGCTATTACCGGATACTAGACCGCCCATACCTTCTTCTGATTGGTTGAAATGAAACGGACTTGAGCCACAAGTGGCACCGACAAACGAGCTCAGGCAAGAGAGTCGCCGTGCTGAACGTTGTGAAAGTCCGCCTCAGCCAACTCAGCGCCGTTCGAGTTACGTTCCGAATCCCGATAGGGACAGAATCGTACATTATGTTTTGGGGTGAGCGTTCTTGTATTCAGCACAACTGTCAATCAAATTGCGGCTACTGGCCAATCACAGCGCCTTTTCCGTGACTATGCACTACACTGTCGTAGGACTGTATATGCAGAGCCACACGTTCTATGGCAAACAAAACAGGGGCATACTCAATACGGACTGAGAACATGATCAACACAACTGTATAACTCCACATTTGGGCACGGTATCAGCCCGATCAGTGCCCCATTGACTTAAAATATCTAAATGAATATTTATGGGCAATACTTCATATAAATTCCATATAGGCAGGAAGCTGCGGAATTGTACAATTTAATTTTTCTTCCTGTAAATATGTGACGTCAATAAACAAAAGCCTCAGGTATGCTTGCAGGGACCACCACATCTAATGGTAGTCTGTTACGGTGTGTTGCTAAGGAATGTGCACACTCTCCCCCTTTGAACATATTGTGGATTCCTGTGGTTTCTTTTGCACTGGCGGTTTAAATGTGTGGGCATGCTGTTGTTGGCTTTATAGTGTGTCACGAATTATCGAGCAACTTGCATTTGTGAGAAGCTTGAAATGCGGCATGAGATCTGCTACTTTTTATGCTTTTGTGTGACGCTGTGTATGATCAAGTAGGGTGATCATTTTTATGGGGTTTAAAAAAAAACACAAAAAGAGATTTATTTTACCTTGCATTTCCACATTTCAACTTTCTACGTGTTTTTGTAAATGAATGCCTCTGCACTTCATCTTATGAAATGTCAGGGAACAGTTGAGAAGATTTCTGATCTACAAGCTCACAATGTGTTGTGGCCAACTCAGTACTGGCAAGGTCCAGTGGTTTGTGAGATCAGCTCCGGAATAACAGACAGACCCACTTATAGACGGCTAGAGTCCTCGAGCCAGACAAAATATCATAAAATCAGACACAAAACAATGCATTATGGACATGATCCTCATAGAAAGGGGCTGCCATCGTGCAGCCTTATTTTCACCAGAGGAGAAAAACTGAATGTATTTATTATCCAAAATGAGTTAATAGCACAGGCAGACTTCACTCTTTACATAATGAGCATGTCTTAAATAAATGTCAGAGCTGAAATCAATGAAATAAAATGCTTAAACATGTAGCTTGGTATAATGTTAGAGACCACAGAAGTGACCCTTTCAAGCCTGTTTTCTCAACATTACTCTATAAGCCATATCTCCAAAACTGGTGCGTCAAACTGAACAACCAATGTCAAACACCCTACCCCAAACCCTAACAGTAACCACACAAAGAAGCCACGGGTGAGTCTTAACCGGCCACGTACTCACTGTATGTGTCTTAACCGGTAACGCATGTCGGAAACCACAGGTGAGTATTACCTGGCCACGCATGTCGGACCACTGGTATGTCGGACCAACGTAGCACCACCAGGGGTCCAATAATGGACATGGTTGGGAATAACTGCTCCAGATACCTGTTCCTAACCTTGGTTTGACATTAGTGTGACACAGCACTCCGCAGCACAGCAGGTGGCCTCAGACCTCTTTCTGTGTCTGTGCTCATCTGTCATCAGCTGGGTGTGATGAATGTCTATACCCCCCTGCCGGCCCATCTGGGACTAAATAGGGCTTTAAACGAGAAAGCAATTACCACACGGAGGGAGCTGCAGCTGAACCCTGCACACTGTGCCCTGGCATCCGTGCCAGTCTGTTCCTAAAGTTCCCCAAATTGCTTTTCCGGTTCGGTCCAAGAGGGTTATTAATTAACACAGCAGTTGTGCTTTCATGGGATTTGCCTATACCCATTGACAATGACAGGAGAGATATTCTCACCCTCCCCCGGCACAGATTTCAATAGAAAGGCTTACGGAGAAAGATGTGACTGTGTGTGTGTGTGTGTGTGTGTGTGTGTGTGTGTAATCATTTAGCCAGCCATATCAATCCTCCATTCATGTTCAACCTCGCTGATCTTTGCTATGACAACATGGCTTTTCTAGTTAGTTAGCCCAAGGCTTTGGCCGTGATGCGTGCAGGCCCTCTCATGTTCAGTGGTGTGAAGTGATGTAACTTAATCACTGTACTTAAGGACAAGTTTGAGGTACTTTTACTTGATTCGAGTATTTCTATTTTCCAGATACTTTATGCTTACTGATTTATACTACCGGTAGATGCACTACTGTACATCTCAGAGGCAAATACTTTAGGCTACTTTTTACTCCACTACAACTTTTTGAAAAACGTATAGTTAGTTACTTTGCAGATTTTCATTAATAGTTGGTACTTTAAGTAAACTTTGATGCCAATACTTTACTTTACTCAAGTCATTTTTTTGGGATGCAGGTCCTTTAGATATATGCATGATATTGCTACTTTGACCTATTACGTAAAGAATAAAAGATCTGAGAACTTCTCCTACCACCGAGTTGAAACGGACAGACAGAGGAAGTGAGTATGAAAGCAGGAAACATTGGGACCAGACAGAGGAACACATAATTCAAGTGCTGGGGATAAAAGACAGCCATTGAAAGATAAATGTGTTATTATTTTTCTTATCCTTTCGCCAGATAATGGGTATGGATTTCCTTGACTTGACTGTCAGAATACATCCTATAGACTCCATAGGATGTTTTCTTTGGAAAGCTTGTCCAAGAATGTGTCATTTCTACACCATCCGTGGTATGTTCCCCACCATGCAAAAAAGGTTCTTTGTTCCCCACTTAGAATAACCCTAAACCAGAAACCTAACCTAGTAATTTTAGTAATTCTAGTAAGACTAAAAACATTTTAGCAACTCTGTGTTACTTTTAGTAGAAAATTCTGATTTAAGCTCAGTCTTTGAACATTCCATTGAACTTTAGGCCTGCCTAGGCTACTTAAACCATCTAGTCTTAGCCAACTAAAAATGAACACTGGCATAAAATAAAACTAAAACATAATTGCTCAGACTCTTCAACAAAGATGGAAAAAAAAAAAAAACATTATTTGTTCTGTACTTATACATACAATTGTATAGTACAAAACACTGAAGTCCTTAAACCAGAAACCTAACGCTAACCCTAAGGTAAGTGGGGAACATAGAACCTGGGGAACATAGAACCTGGGGATCATAGAACCTGGGGAACATACAGTAGAACATAGGGATGACCCGTCCGTCCGTCACACAGTAACTTAAGGCAACCGGCCGGTTCCACGTGCTAGGTGCCCTTTTTTCACTTTCACCTGCCCCTCTAAATGTCTGTGCACGCCACTGGAAAAGGCTTCCTTCTTGTTTCTGTCTTCAGGCTGTCTGGTCTTTCATGAGGCATGAGAGTGGGTTGTGCTCCCATGACTGAGTAATGACATAAGAGCAAAATAGTGGCCATGTGAACATGGTAAATAGATTTATTCACCCTATATCTTCTGGTGCCATCAGGGCGTTATGTTTTATCCGCTTGTAAAACTAACCACCATTCTAAATCCTTCATCCCCTCGGAAATACATTTTAGCTTACGCTCGCACGCACACACTCACGCACACACACGTACTACACTTTTTATATATCATTTTTATCCCACAATTTTGTAACCCATTTTTCACCCCTGTGTCAATTATCTAATGTGATCCTGGGCTCTACACACGCTCCGCCAACCAAGTCCCCATATATTGGGGGCATGGGGAGAGCAACGGACTTGAACTCATGCTTCCTTCATGCCTGAGTGTCCAAGTTGCTCCTTTACACCTGACAGGGGGGAGTTTCCCTGGTTGGACGTAGCGCGTGGAAGGAACACGTTATTCCAACCAGTTCCTTTCCCCTCCATCAGGCGCCCCGGCTGGCCAGGGGGAGGCAGTTTAGAGACCAGGATTACTGCATGTTTTTTGTGACAGGGGAAAGGGGAGAACATGCAAGCTCCACACAGAAAGGCCCTTTCACCAACCCAAGGACCCTAAAATGAATATGTTTTTTTGGCCATGCCCCCTCTCCCTGAAAATGTTATGTGCCAGGCAGTGGCCCCTACACAAGATTTGCTCACAACGCCTTGCAACAAGTAGTGAGCCTGTCAAATGGCTTAGGTTCAAGGTAACTCATTTCGCTGGGGACCTGCTGCATGGAACCCCCTCAAGACTCATCGAGAGTCGCTGCGGGACCCCATATTGAGAACCACTGAACTATATGCCTACCACTAAATTGCAGCACTAAGAAACGTTAAAGGACTTGATTTGAGTATGTGAGGTAGGGGTTTGCATGTTTCCTGTGAGCACACAGTTCGAATAGACCCTGCGGTTCATCTATGCACACAGTCGATGTGTCGATTCCTCATCGGCTCTGCAATGTTGTGTTTGGCACCAGATGCTCAGAGACGGAGAAACTTAATCTGCATGCTATTCTTTTATTTGGCCTGGAGAACCAAAAAAAAAATACCTATTCCCTTTAGGCCTGAACTCTTTGGGGGGAAAAGCATGTGTCCAGCATTGTGTTAACAGCTTGCAGGGGCTCCATTCTAGAACAATAATTCATTCAACTACAGCCGCAACTACATCCATAGAGCTTGTTAACAATCACCTCAAAGGGAGTCAGATATCGTTGGCTTTTTCGCATGGTCTCAATGAGCAGCTCTCACATCACGTCAATAGATCGTTGCCGTCTGGGAAGAAACCTTGCATCTCCAAAATAAATCCCTGTAAATTCATGCCTTTCCCGTAAATTCATGCCTTATTTCGTCATATAAGTGTCGCACAGACGTAGTGTCAATTAGCAGATCTACGTGTCGCTTCGCACCATGTTGTGTGAGGTTGTTGATCAGATCTTTTCACAATTTTTAAATGTCTAAAAGATAAATACTAACAAAGAAAGTTAAGAAACGGTTCTGGACATACAAGGTTTACACCCCGACAGTGACGACACAGTATAATGGAATCAGGTTTGATCAAAGGCAGCTCCGATATCAAAGCTTCTTCCCAAAGCACCAGAGAGAGGTCTAATGCCAAATCTATGCTCCGTTGTACAACAGTGTCATGCGATGGACATGGCAGATCTACAAGCTCACAACACAACGCACCGCATCCACAATGGTGCGCTTGTAGATTGGCTGTTTGCATATATAGGCCTACATTAAGCATTCATTCATCTAGTGGTGCAAAGTAACATAATATAAAATGTACATTAAGTGATACATGATGATGTCATTAAGATAGGCCCACCTCTACCACCTGCAACACTACACCACCCGCAACATTAAAGTGATGAACACATTAATGCATGCAAAACGGGCAATTCAGCATAATTTTATGCTCGATACTGTAAGTGATAGAAAATAAAATAAGGTCCGCACACTGTTGGAGTTAGTGGATGTGCGTGCTCCATTGTATTTGTCTTATACTGTAAGCGATGCCAAATACTATTTCTACCTTGTGGTATTGTTACTTTTACTCTCAAGTAAAGAATCTGAGTACTTCTTCCACTACTACTACATCGTACGACAAAATCAGGCTTCAGGGTAGTGGAAGGGAGGGGGGGGGGGGGGGGGGCTAGAGTTAATGATAATTAATACCTGTCACAGGGCAGAATGAATGTAGGGCGATTACAGCTGACATATAAATTGCTGTAAAGTGTGGTGTCTTATTCCGCCCGACAGATGAGATTCCTACAGAGGTCGAGACCATGGGGGGGGGGGACTCCATTGTTGTAATAATGCAAAGGGACATGGAAGGGTCTCGTCTGTCACTTTCTAGGATTTCAGGAGAAAGCCGGTGAATGAGAAAACAAGGCCTCGGAAAACACAGCAACCATTGTTCTCTGGCAGGATAGGAAGTTCACTTTAACCACTTACAGTATAGGCTATGCTCTCTATTTTGTCGCATGACAATAATGTACAGTGGAATTAAAGCAGATCTACAAGCTCTCAATGTGTTGATAAAATACCAGACTGGTTGCTATACACGTCTTCCAAGGTCACATTCCCACCTAATACTTCGGTAGACTCGATGCGTATGGGCGGAGAAATTGGGATTCTTGCATATTTAATTTGCTGCGGTTTGCCTTCACACTGTCATCTGCAGCAATTGGAAACGCAGCAGGGGGGACCTTTATCAATGTGTTCCATTCATAAACTAGCCTACACAGTGAAATCTATGGTGATAAAATTATACTCCTAACATGCATGTGTCGTGCCGTCTGGGACTGGACTGGACTGGACCCCCCCTCCTCTCTCTCTCTCTCTCTCTCGCTCTCTCACTATACGCATGCAGCCACGCACTGTTCTTTTGGGCATGGAGGCACAGCGCTGAGCGCACTGATATAACAGACAGCAGCGCAAAATGTTTACAAGTTTATCGAGATGAAAGTCCCTACTCCCCAGTCCCCACACAGACAGACAGAATATTCTGTAGGGCAGGCTATAATACACTGCAGTGTTTTCATGTGTTTTCTTAAGCAATTGATTAATGTACTTGTCCTCATTTCGATCAGGGCTTCAGTCTCCTCATTCGACCACGTCTATCCACGGTAACGGGACATCTTTGCGCTGCGAAGCGAAAAACCCCCGTTTTTGCTCGGAGTAGAATGCGGTTCTTTGATACGCATTAGGATTCGAATGAGCCTTCACACCTGCCAAACGAAGTGCACTTTCTGAAAATGCGCAGCAGGATTAGTTTTAATCGCAGCAAAGTGAATGTGACCTAATTTAGAATTGTCAATTTATGTGTCAATTTTCAAAAGCTTCTGCCCAACAGTCCCTTACCTTACGGGTCCATTTGGTTCCATTTCTACACTCAGTGTTACACAACGGGTCGTTTAGAACCCCCTCAATATCTTTCCAATAATGGTTGCTGTAGAGCCTATATTGTTGCATTCATGATAGTCTGGCTTGAGACTAACTTGAGGGTTACCTAGCTTTGTGCATTAAGACGCTATATATATATACTCATACTGTGCTAGAATAAGGCTGGGTTTGGAGCATATCTTTTACATCTTTTTTTGTTTTGTTACTTTTGTCTCTGCATCTAAAACCATATTTTTGATTAAAAAATTATACTAACCTTTGTACATTTGAGGTAGAGGTAGAGTATTTTGTGCATATTATATTACTTTTTATCTGTAGAGTATGTGAATACTATAACACAACTGTAGTGCTCAGAATGGCAAGAAACTCAAATGGAACTCGTCTTCCTAATAATTATGCTCTCACTTAAAGCAAAGTAAAAATGTGGGCCACGTCAGTACAAAAGACCTGCTAGAAAGAGCTGAGATGAAGCCGCTGAATGAGGAAGTGTGAAGCTGCATAGATAGAAGATGATTGGAGTTTGGACACATACAGTACTACGACGTACAGTACCACAACAACGAATGCCACGTAGCATTGACATTATGGGCACCAGAAGGAAAACGACAAAAGGAAGACCAAATACCACCTGGAGGCGTACCGTTGAGAAAGTAAGACAAGAAGCAGGATAGAAATCATGGCCTGAAGTGAGGACTGCAGCAGCTGACCGTGAGAAGTGGAAGTGCTCTGTGAAGGCCTTTATATGTGCCACAAGGCACGAAGTGGATAGGGAACAGGTAAGGTAAATATGTGGGCGCTCACGCTGGCGCAAACCCGGGTTTGAATCCCGGGTATAGCACATGAAAGTTAAGGATTGCAGCTTTATTAAAATGTATCCCTTTCAATCTCAGAAAGGAAGACAACATTGTTGTTTTTACACCTTGTGTGAGGAGGGTTAGGCTGCCATTAAAAAGCAATGCACAAAATAACAAAACAAAAAAAACGTCCAAAAATGGGAGGGCATTCGTGGTCATTGCGATTGGTCAAAACATGCCCACGTGCTGCCCTTGAGGGGGGCCTCATCGGATTCCCGCGTTTGATTTATGCCCCAACAGCTGCAGAGGTGGTTGGCAGGCCAGCCAACTTCACACATAATGAGAACACATCACAAAGGTGGGCGCTATAGCTCTCTCTGTAATGTAATCCTATACCCCGCACCCCACCCAAACCACCCCATGATATTATGATCCATGAAGGTGATTAAGTTCACATCATCAAGGGGGAAAGACGTGCAAAGCGCAAAGGCACTGGGAGGCCCTGGCTTGTTGGCGCTGGTCCAAACACGGTGCAGACAAGCGAGGATCCCTGACTGTGTCCCCGGCTCATGAACCTCCATTAGCTGGCTAAAGCCTGATTTATATAGAACAGCCCCGAAAATAGCCGATCTACGAGCTCACAGCACGTGGCGCTGTGACGCAGCGTGAGCTTGTAGATCGGCTATTTCCAGGCCGCGACACTGTTATATAACGCCCATCATGACTATCATGACATTTTGATCAACGGCTCAAAGGATAACTGTCAGCATAGCTAAACTGTAGCACAAATCTATATGAAAGTGATGGCTGTAAGTAAGAGAAATTATCAGCCTTGATGGAAAGCCCAGATACCCCCACAAAACATTTAGGTCATGTGAAAAAAAAACTATCAAACACTGTACTCTGTTTGCACTCAATATTGCAGTGTGTTAGAATTCTTGTGTCAATTAATACATCTTAGTATGTGACTCCAACTTTCACATATATACCATACAGTATATGTATCGCATAGTCACACACACACACACACACACACACACACACACACAGTAACTTAACTCTGAGCGGGTTCATTTGACACACACACACACACACACACACACGTGTCACACACACACACACACACACACACACACACACACACACCTCTGAGTGGGTTCATTCGGTTCATTCTATTCTACATGCTCAGCGTTAAATTAACAGTGAGGATTTTTGCTGTGTAACTCATGACAGCATATATAACGTGCTAAGAAAACATGGGAAGCTGGTGCTATCTCTCTGTGCACATGATAAGATGGACAAAATTAAGGTCAGCCACATGCATGATCACACCCACATATGGTCCTTCGTGCCAAAATACACCATAATCTGATGCTGACCTCCCAATCCACATCGGAAGCCATGCATGGTGGAAAATGCTTTGGTTAAAAGCTGCAATCCGGTACTTTGGTAGGACATCTACTGGTTGAGTAGTCCTGTCTGAAGCTCATGGAGCCCAATATCTCCCCTGGCCAAGTAGGACAGATCCCCTCTCCAATGAGTGGTAGATGTTTTGTTTCACACACGGGAGGCCTGGCTTGTAATCAAAAGTGTCTCTGCCTCGGGTGAGGACAGAAAACTTACGGATTGCAGCTTTAACACACCACACTTGACTGAGCTCATTGCATTGATAAACAAGGGTCAGTAGCAAGCCCCGGAATCCATGGTCTGGGACAGCAGATCCCTGTTGGTGAGGAGTGTTTGCTCGTGGTGCAGTGATGCTTACGGAAATCTCTGCCTCGTTCCTGACCGCATCACTAGCATGCCAATAATCACGGTAAAACACACACCCTCTCGTGTAAGATTTCTTAAGTGGAACATTCTGGCAGCGAGCACATTGTTTTTATACTCTGTTGCCGAGTCATCATGTCCAGAATCACAGTATGTACGCTTTGATTTCTTTGTTGTAGTTTAATTTTTTGTCATGGCAGCCAGTTCCCACCTGTCGACTGCTCCAGACCGCACTGAAAAACTGCAAGCTTGCATAACGTCTTTAGACTATAGGACTTAAAACGACTTACAGGTCAGCAGAGGGTATGTTGGACTTGGATCCTATCTATACTCCAAAGACAATATGATATGATCTCCCATTATGCAACTCAACCTGCTTCCAGGAGGTCTCTGGGTTGACTTTCGCAGATCATTGAAGGCTCCATTAAATTAAATTCCCATTGTCAATGAATGGAGAATTTCACACAGGAGTGATTTTTTTTTTATGGGAAATTTTGTCCTATATATAATGAAATTCTGAAAATAGGGACGCAGGCTGAGAGTGGTTAAACTCCATTGTGGTCACGCATCACGTGGCCCTGACTGAGCAGCAGACGAGGTGTCATTACCTCTCCTGACCTGCTCACCTTGCTGCTGTGCTCGCCCAGGCCATCCGTCAGGCTTTAGTGACAGCACCCATTCACCGTGCCGCTCTGTGTCAAGGCTGTGCGGCCAGGTGGCGGGAATGCGGACCGCCGACGGGACCCCCCAGTCTCCCGGAAACTTGATTGATGGGTGGGCTTTGTTGTGGGGACACGTGGCCCCTCATGTTTGGGTTGACGTTCGCTGACTCGTTCTTGCAAAACACGGGGCATAGATAGAATATACCCTGGGCTTTCATTTTCTCCCTTTGTGTGGTTTCAAAGTGAAAATATTTACCATTTTGACGAGTAGCAGAGTATAGCGCTGGAAAGATCGTGTGAAAGGCAAAGAGGGAAGACTCACTGTGTTGACACTAATTGGGTGGAGAGAGCGACGGGGAGCCGAAATAGACAAGTGCGAAACAGCCAGGGATTTTCAAAGGTAAACTTCTGACAACAGATACAGGCAAGAAGAGGGACAACTTGAAAGAGGCTCTCAGAAGAAATGGCACTTGCATGTGCACAGAGATTCTGAAGAGAGGTATTTATTGACGGACAGGAGGGTTAAGCAGCACTGACAGCAACTCTGAAAGAGCTTCTAAGCTCAGCGGATTCCTGGGCCCATACACCAGCACTGCTTTTTTAACCCCCAAGCTATAAGGGCTTCTTAACTTTATCCAAGAGGAAATTACAAACAAATCTATGTGTATTGGGACTAGCAAATGGCTGCATTTATTTTAAACTACATATTTAAACCCTTCCAACAGTTTTACTATAAATGTTTCTCACATTGACTGATCGTGGTGATTTAAGCATGAGAGAAATATCTGACATTTGGGTTTAAGCACCGCCGCAATGGGTGGTAAAGGCTTAAAATGTCAAATGATACTTTTTTCTGTTGAAAATGAGTCTCCCCCCACCCCCACCCCCACCCCAAAGGCCTTGCAAGCAGTAGAAACCTGCTTGCACAATAATACTACTTCAGTGACATAGCCTTTCACAATAAACAAATAACGCACCTGTGATTGATATCAGGTGATAACAAGGAGTAGATTATAGTACATTTTATCACGTCTACTAAACGGAAACCGTACCCAATCAGAATCAAGTAATGGGACTAGCCGCTTTAGACTACAATTTACAATTCAGGCATTTAGTAGAATCCAGAGACTATTATATTAATTTGGGGTCCTTGACGTGAAAAAGGCCACAGTCTGCTGTATGAAGACAGGTGTCTGAGCCAGACCTCCAGCAATTGGAGCTTGATAACACATTTATTGCCCCGAGTGCTGCTCTGCTCCGTAGAATGAGTAGAGACTTGTTCGCATTATGGGTGGGAATGAGCTGGCAAGGAAACACGCTATACTGTAGGCTAAGCAATGTCAAATGTGCATTCCAAGATGTCATATGAGACACAGACAGACAGACAGACATATATAGATATACAGAGATATAGAGAGAGAGTTGCACATACTGTATTCATTTATAATAGCGATATATTCTTTGCCATATACACAGATTCGATAGATTCTTTGCCATACCCATATCTTGTATTTCCATTACGGTTGTCAAAACAGAACAAGGAAAGTCAAATGACAACAAAGGACTTCTTATTTTCATGTTGGATATATTCCCTGTAGTGAATTCAACCATCCAACTGTCTAATGCAAGGTTATTATCATGTTTGTGTTCTCTAATGAAACCTAGGATATGTCATGCTGGAACATTCTTCTTATACTTTGATGCTATTCTTGTGTGAAATTCCTTGATTCAGTGAACAAAAAAGGAAGGGGTTTGAATTAATGCCATGCACAGTCTTGCTTTTAGAAGGACTTTAAAATGTCAAAACTACCATCAAAAAGAGGAAAAAAGGCTTTTGGGTTATTTTAACCATCATCCAAGCTGTCCGATGGCATTGAATATATCAACTGTGATGTTTTCTTTTGCACTTGGGGATCAGAGCTCGTATAAACAGTTTCTCGGCAGTGTAGAGGAGCCTGGCACGCGTCACAAAAGAAGTGCTGAAATCAGCACAGCACAAAGGAGCTCTTTGACTGAGGATTCATTTTATGACTATTTAATACTTGGGGACGTTGCCTCATTTAGTCCAAATAATAGAGTCATTGGTTGAGCTGACATCATTTGTTTTGTTTCGGTGCGTTTGATTTAACAAAAGGCCCCCGGCAAGACTTTCTTGGATTTCTGGGGTTGCAGTGTTTCACATTCAGAACTCTAGTTTGTAACCACTTAAACCCTATCTACTTTGCTGACCAGGGTCCCCTAGGAGCCTTTACTCCCTTTCCCCTGTACTCCAATAGGGTTCATGTGGTTAATATATAAGCACCAACATCTAGCCATGGTTTGTATAGAGCAAAGTGTGGTCTGGGGACACCCAGGGGTCCTCAGCTAAAAGACTATTATTTCACCAGCCGGAAGTTGAGCCCAATGAGAGAACGTTTAAGAATTACATTTCACTTTCATTCTCCTCAGGGTTAGGGTTACCGTATGCAGTAATGAAGTTGTAGACTTATGTACTACATCTGACAACACAAATCCTCTCTTAATGGTGTCCAAACTGTCCATGGTACAATATTTGGAACAACAGTGTACAGTCACCTGGACTCTCTCTATGTCAGTGGTTCTCAACCTGTGGGCCGAGATCCACTGGTGGGCCGTGAGGAATATTGCAAAGTGGTACCCCAAACAATTGGCAAAACACAAAGATTTGGATAATATGACAATATGAATAAACATGCTCTGAAAATGCACCCATCTGACCTCATAACATTGCAGCCGTGTTAAGTTGTCCGATGGGTGAGATTTTGAAGTGATAGAAAAAAGAGAGCAGACAGATGTTGCAAATGTTTACCAACGTGAGGTCAGGCACGTGATGTGTTCATTCATGGTGCATGGGAATTCTACAGCCTCTAGTAGTGAACCCATTGACCTAATAGATGCTATGAAATATCACACACACACACACACACACACACACACACACACACACACACACATACACACACTTAAGCTGTAGGCTACTGTATGATGTGAGTGCTCCACAACACTGTATACACAACTACAAATGAGGCTGTAAATGGTTTCTCTTCTCATCGCTAATCTTTAGTCTGACCTTAAAGGACCACTTCACCCAACGCGGCTTGAAGCAACCCGTTTAGAGCTTGTAGATCTGCCATTTTCACTAGTTTGGGTCGGGGGGGAAAACGTCTAAGTTCTCTTTTAGGTCTTGAGCTAAAAGGTTTGAATTTGAACCACTGCTTTAAACCACGGGACAATCATAGGTATAGGGGAAAACATTTAATACATCGCGTGACTTGACTCCACAAAGCTAAAACACATCTGAGGAATCCAATGGAAACGTTTTAACGGACGATTTATGCTTCGGCGACAACGTGTCGAAGCGCCGCGTCACTTTGTCATCGGAGCATGAAACTGACTGTACTGTACTGTACTGTACACTGCCAGACCACAACTCTCCACTGATAGCATAGCAGCACCACTGGGCACAATGCTGTCCCACAAAAAGCTCACATTCAACAGGCTTCCATTAAAAGACAGTGACCCACATTAAAGCCTAATTCCTTCTCACGCACGCTTTCACCTCCGCCAGCCATGGGGCTGAACACTGAGCCGTCATCACTTCAATAGAGGTGAGGTGGTCACAGGTATAGAGTCCTTCTCAGGTGTCAGTGGTGGAGGAAGTATTCAGATTGGTTTTTACTTATAGCCACTTGAGCAACCATATTATTATGGGGCGAATATTTGGGCTAAAATAGCAGATCTACAAGCTCACACGAAGTCGCGTTGCAACACAATGTGAACTTGTAGATCAGCTATTTTCTGTAAAGAGATTTGATGAAGACGGAAAGAGGGGGAAAAGTACAGATTGTAACTCAAGTTGTTCTCTGCTCTCAAGACTAGAGGGTTTAAAAATACTCATTAGGAATATAATTTTCTGCTCACAGTACAACCCTGTTGGAGGTCTACTGTCTGCTATAGGTCTCCTCCATGCACTTCCTCTAGTCTGGAAGAGAGAACCATGCGAGTGATTTATGGCCTTTTCCTTGTCACCCATGGGGCCTCAAGCACTTCAGCTGAAGACAAATGACATTAACAACGCCAACACATAATGTCTTTAACAACGCCAAAACATAATGTCTTTTTTTCCACAGCTGTACAGACCTGGCATTGTTTCAACAAAAGGTGTTCTGTTTCCACTGACATTTATCTTACTATATCAAGACTATATTGTGCAAATTTTGAAAACCGTTAAGTCAAACAATCAGCAATGGTTTGTCATTACTAATGGAATAGCCAAAGGTCGGCCACGAAAACATGACATTTATATCCCTGTGCAGAGCAATAGATCAAACGCAGTGCTGGTTACATTATCACAGATGACAAACCCTGTAGTAATCTTTTAGCACTGGTGACAATCAATGAGAGTGGATGGTGGGGGGGTGTAGCACATATCGCAGACAATAACATCTATTTTAATTTGTGTAAAAAAGTGCATGCAGGCAACATTACAGAACCACTATAATCCCTCACGGCTGCATGACAACCTTGATATGGATGTTAATGTTGTGGCCATGCTGGTCTGTGCCTCCGGGACAATGAACCCATTTGTACAGTCACTTTGCTTCGCCACTAATTGGCTGCGATGGTGAAGGTGCTGGTATTGCAATAACTGTACAATATAAAATGGAACGATAGTGAATGTTGTCGGCCAAGAGAAAGGGATTAACTATAACGTACAACTTAAGTTTATAATGCATTAGATTAGAATATGCTTATATGACAATGTATAATTATAGTTATTTCCATGAAGCCTTTTATGAGTCATAAGGTCAAGTATAAAAGTATAAAGAATAAAAAGCACTCAATGCAATCATAAGATACTAAAGCATTATATAATGACTTATAGTGAGCGTCATAATACTTCAGAAATATGGCTCAAGTGCGTACAGTCAAAACCGTGGGAGGAGTAGCAAATAAAAAAAAATACTACTCCTATATGGAAGTGGCATAATAATAATAAAGTGTTACAAGAGTCTGGTCGACTTTTCCTTTAGCCATAGTCAAAATCTTATACCTGCACCAAGTCTCTGTGTGTATGTACAGTACGTCTGTAATCCACAACTCGAGAACCGTTCGCCTCACCGACTTCAAATTCGACACACACACGTAGCACACACTCACAGGGAGTGTAGTGCCCGGTGTTCGAGACCGCCGGATGGCCGGTTGTCCAGAACCAACACAAAAGCCTCTGCCCATGGCTCCGGACACGGACAGGGCCCAAATCCAGATCACCCCTAGATCTCCATGTATGGAGCTGGCCTGTTCAAACATCACAATGCTGTTCTGACATCACAATGATGCACATAACCTCGCCCTTTATTAGCCAATTGATCACACCTGATCCCCCCCCCCCCAACGGGCACTGTTCTAGTACATAATAATACTACTAACATATTGCATTAAAGTCACTGTTATATTGCATTATAGCGTGATTATATTTGGTGCTTTATTATAAAGTAAAAAGTATGACTAAATCACAAATCTATACAAGCTTGCAATGCGGCGCACCTTGACGCATTGCAAGGTTGATGGTCGGCCATTGTACAAGGAATAAATAAACAGGGGCTTATTCAAATCCCCCCCAGGGCAGCGTACAGCCGTACAACGGCTGATATGAGGGTCTGAGGGAACTATAAGGTGGGTGAGGAAAGGAACGCAAAGAGCAACTCCATCACATCTTCATTTGTTTCCCTGCATGCCGCTGTGCTGATAGGTTTATCAGCTGAAGAAAACTAACGTAAACCTAACCGCGGCGCTGATGAAACCAGCCATGTGTCCCGGGGTCCCAGGAGCGCGGTGGGAAGTCCGTGTAAGACCACAGGACTCCTGGATCAGGGTAAAAGGCTGGTGTTGTAAGTACCTTTCAGCACCCGCTGATTCAGTGCACATTTAGAGCAGTGTTGCCATGTCCGGCTTATTACAAGCGAGTTTGGGCTTTGTTTTTGTTTGTTTTTCTTCCTGTAAAAGTTTCTTGTGAATAACCTTTTTTTTCTCATAAATTAACATCTTATACTTGATCATACCAACTACAACCAAAAGTAGCAGATCCTCAGGCTTGAAACAGCACTTTTCAGGTTATAGATCTGCTATTTTTTATCTGAATCCACTAATCCAGACAATTAAGAGTTTGTTTCTAAAGTGTAGTTGCTTATTTGGGGCTTGCTTCCTACTGTAAATGTTTAAATCAGTGGATCTCAAACAGCGCGTGTGTGTTTGTGTGCGTGTGTGTGTGTGTGCGTGTGTGTGTGTGTGTGTGTGTGTGTGTGTGTGTGTGCGTGCACGCTCATGATGCCTAGTTTATTCTTTTGGGCCCGTTATAGACGACGACGACATTTCTTTTTTACTAAAATTTTTATCCCACGATTTTTGTAACACATTTTTGAGGGGCGCTAGCCCCTCCTATTCACAGGTTTAACGTTTGTCTTTAGTTCAATGTTTGTTTTGTAAACGCCGTTGACAATGAAGGGGAAATTAACGTCATAATGTGGCATTCACGTCATATTGTCTCTTCATTGTTAATGGTGTTTAATGCTTGTGTTTGCACCGTTTGTTTTACATCACCATTACATCACCTAATCAACATGAGTTATAGACCACCCAGTTTTTATCTAACGTAATGCTGGGCGATACACACTCCCTCTGCCAACCTGGGGAGAGCAACGGACTGCTGGTTCCTTCCGCTAAATCTGGCAACACTGATCTAGAGGGCCCCAACATTACACTACAGGTACGGCACTGTGAGCTGCCGTGGGGTGCCCAAAACCACGGCCATGTTTCTGTCATCGGGGGCTCTACTCTGGGATCTCTTTACCAGCTGTTACAATACTCTGGTTTATATAACACTGTCAAGATTAACTCTCCGGGGTTTGACATCCATAATCTCTTGAGAAATACAGGTTCTTATATTCCTCAAAGCAGCAAATGGGACAGAGTATTCCTACAATTTACAATCTACAAGTTACAGGCCATAAAATGCAACATGGTACTAAAATGGAATGAATCCTACAGACAAACAGCAGGGTTGATGGTTATGTAGAGTGGAAAGAACGCTATTTAAAAAAGGTGCAAACAAAAACATTTATAATTATTCAGTAACCGAGTAGCCCTGAATTTCCCTTATTGATCCCACAAGGGAAATTCAGTTGTAAACTTGTACTACAGATCGGCTATTTTACCTACTTTTGTGTGACACTCTCGAATGATGAAATTTAGAAACATAACAATTTCAAACCTGGAGATGCAAGGTTTCTACCCGACAGCTACAAAAGACAAGTTTATGAATGTGTCCCAGATACAGAGTACATGATTGGCGGAGGTTTGGGGTGGGGTATAGCTCATTCATCTTATCTTCGAATCTAGTGCTTATGGGGGGGGGGGGGGGGGGGCAGGTGTAGCCGATGGCAGTGTGCCAACACAGGGACATACCATAGAGAAGAATGTGCCTTCTGCTCTCCAGACCTGCCCGCCAGATCACAAACACAGACAACAGAACAGACTCTTCTCTGCCTTCCCTACCTCCATACCGGCCAATAAGAGAGCCCACCTGAGTCAACTCAGGTGGGAAAATGTAGGCCTCCGCCTGGCCGAGTGATAAACATTTCCTATATTATGCAAACTAAGTCTGTGGCGTAGCCCACCAGATCAAGTGACCCATGTGTGATGATATTAATTGGCAAAACACTTTGAGATTGCATTGATAATACAAGTTTAGAATCGGCTATATAGAAAGAATTGTGTAAAAATAAATATTTTTCTTTAAAAACCTTGAAAAAAAGAGTTTATTCCCGTAGTAAGTAAGTAGCACTAGCTTATACTAGTATACTAACAGTACAACATATTAGTTCTTGTTGATCATTCAAATGCACACAGAACACCTATCTAACCATTTAACATGGCAGCAGAGTGGGTGAGAGAGATGGAGAAAAGAGAATGGCACTTGGGTGGCATAGTGGTAAAGTGCCTGCCCACCACCGTGGAGTCGAGGGATTCGAATCCACCGTGGTGCATCTCGCTTTATTGAGCGTCTACACACAAACACAACTGGCCCGTGTTCAGGTGAGGGAAGCCGGGGGTCAGAGTGGCATTTAACAATAATAATAATAATGAATTGCATTTTTATAGCGCTTTTCCAAGTGCTCAAAGCGGTTTACAATGGTTCATTCATTCATACAGTACATTGGGAGGTAAAGCGGCGAACAGTCGACGCCAGCGTCCTCACTTCCCACACCAATGGTGGCAAGCTCACACCGACCGACTCATTAGGGGCAATGTAGGGTTCAGTGTCTTGCCCAAGGACACTTCGACATGTGGACAGGAGGAGCCGGGATTCGAACCGCCGACCCAGGGATCAGTGGACGACCTGCTCTACATGCTCTACATTTGTCACTGCACACACTCCTACGGGCTGGGGATGCAGAGATGTTAGGCAGGAGGAGTAGGACGCAGGCTCTGAGTCTACGTCCTCCCGGCTCCTCCTCAGTAGGATAAAACAACAGTGGCAACACTTAATGTGTGTAGGGAGGAATCAATTGATATAACAACTAGAAAAGGAGGTATACAAAAACATAAGTAACATGGATATGATGCACAACAGAGCAATAACAGGGGATAGCAAGGCTTTTCATTTTAGACGGTGCATCTAAACGATAAACCAATCGGAGGGATACCAGTTATATTGCCCATACTGTATATGATGTCAATGTTCTACTGCCTCAAGCTGTCATTACAGCCAGCCACATGGGAAAACTAAATAGTTATCCTTGTGATTGTCAAAACCATAACCGGGAATGGAATACTTTTCAACCTCAATTACCAGTTAACGTCTATATCTATTCCAATCCAGCAGGCATGCTACCAGAACGTGTTACTGTACAACTCACACTATGCAACATAGAATGACATCAATTAGGTTGAAACCATGATAGCGGTTGTCACTTTGTAGTTCCCCACAAATGTGTTTAGAGAGTGCTTTGTAAGGGTGTGGGATAGATTTACAGACAACAGCAATCTATGAGAATGATGAAAGGTATGGCAGCTCATATTTTGGCAGTGATAAGAGCCATGTTGTAAAATTGGGGATCAGTTTGGGTCAGTGGTTCTGAAACCTTTTCATGCGTCGTGTCATGTATTTGCCCGCGGACACCCATCTAAAAGTATTTGTGCCAGAGACCCCCGACTCACAATTAACCAATTGCTGGGGACCCCCTGGAACAGTTTTTAGGGTAAACCACACCAATGCAACTCATTGAGTTTGCACAATGAGTTGCATCGGTGTGGTGTGGTCTACATTAAAAAACGTTTTGTCCCAACCCGACCCTTGGTGTGGTTTGTGCTTTACAGGTTACTGTATATTCCAGTAGAGTGAGGTAATCATGATGAATTTCATAATCCTGACAAGTTAAATCCCACAAAATCCCTGCCTGTACTCGAAATAAGAAAAGAAAAATGGAAATATGCAAATTAATTCCAGCTCAAAATGATTTTCTTCACAATATTTCTGAGAGTACAGTTATGAAGCTATCTTGTATTTTAGTATAAAGTAAAACATTGTGTAAACTGTATACCTTATATTATACATAATCTTGAATGCCAAACTATACAAAATATCAGTCACGAAATATTGCAAAACTGTAGCAGGTGTAAACATGGGACTTCTATTATGTATACATCTACATGTATTATGACAGTCTGTTCATGAAAATGAGATGAGAATTGTGAATACAGTACGTTTTCTCTGCAAATTGAATTACTCAATTATAAACCAACCGGTCACATAAAAAGGTAGGTGTAGCCAGTCTGTGACCTCTCATAATGTCACACTAATATTCATGGGGATCTCTCTCCCTCTCTCAACTCCCACTGGACATGTGATGTGACAAAGGGGATTATAATTTATGGAACATTCAATAAGACTTGCCAGGCGTCATGACAGCTCATATGAAAATGATAAAAAAGCAAACTATCTGGCAGAAGAGATAAAGCATATTAATTCATCACTTTGTCGTGAAGCAAATGTGTCGTAAATCACTTGTCATGTGTTTTTCTGTATCAATGGATCGGTTTTTGTGTACAGCTTGTATTAATGTCTTAATATTCTATGCCATGTTGCATACATAGGACAACAATGGAAACAAGGCCCTGTTATCCTTTTAGCCTAAATGTTTTACTGTACCTCTGCGGTCTGTATCTCTGATAATCACACAGTGTGAGTGAGGGTGGCTCAGCAGTCAGTCTTAATAAATCTCTGCAGGACAGCCATGCTGCTAACTGCAAACAGATACCAAACGTCAAGAGTTCATTCACGCAGACTACTGGTTTTTATTTTAGTTTTTGGTATTCAGACAGCCAACAATGTGTAAAACGCTTACAAAAAAGAATTGGTCGAAAACAAAAGCAAATCGACCAGGCTTCTAGGAATATCTTTGAATGCCGATTGTGGCCCCTAGATGTCTCACAGAGACTACATTCTTTTAGAGCGTTTTACTCATTGCTGGCTGTCTGAATACCAAACTAAATAAAAAGGTAATTACATTTTTGACACATTATTGCTTATAGCAGCTTTAAGAGCCCCATTTGATACTTTGTGTATTGTACTTAATATGCATTAATGAATTTAGTACAACTAGAACAGTGCCTGTTGGGGGCTGATCAGGTGTGATCAATAATTGGCCCACCCAGTTATTATGTCTGTGTCCCATTTATGCCCATATATGGAGTTCTTTGTCAGGCATGCCTGGACATGGAGTCTATGCAGATGTCAGAACATCAGTCATGTCAGAACAGGCCAGCTCCATATATGGAGCCTATGGGCAGGGGCCTTTGTGCTGGTTCTGGCCAACCGTGGGTCCGACCGACTCAAGGCCGGGCACTGCCCTCCGTGTGGTTGGTATATGGAACGCCGCGAACGAGCATGTTGAATTTTAAGTCGATGGAGCGAATGGTTCTCGAGTTATGTGGATTACAGACGTACACACATACTGCACACAGAGACGTGGTGCATGTATAGATAAATAGATGGAAACATGGGACTTTTTGTGTCCTTTTAGCATATCCCTTTGACTGTACTACCTGTACTGTTAACAATCCTGCTAATAAATTATTCAGTCAATCAATCAATCAATGTATGACTGGTGGCAGAAGGCAAATATAGCTGATCCACATGCTCATTTTTGATGAATTGAACAAGGTGGACCCTGTTGTAAACAAGGTTAATGCTTAATTGGGTCGTCCACTCACAGTTAACAGTCTTTGTATTGAGTTTGTGCTTGAATTGTACTGTAATTCTGCAAACTGTTAATAAATATGTCAAACAATCAATCAATCATAACATCTGCCATTTTCAGCGACGGTTAGCACGGGGCACCAATGGTTGCTGTTGTGTGTGATGTCAGACAGGGCTTCATGCGCACAACAGACAGACAGACAGAGGGGGAATAGAGCGGGTTGGGGGGAGAATAACGGAGACATTGAGAGAGAAGAAATGGCTGGAAGTATTTCAAGCGTATGTTTTCATGTGTTGGTTTAAGGGCTGTCAAGACGTGCTGCTCGCACGCTCTCATGTCCGTGCTGAGGCAGAACACTGACGTCCAACGTCTATAATAACGTTCTTAACCCATTCTGAACGGGAACCCATTTTGGTGCTAGCATCATGTTAATGCTTTAGCTATTGAAAAATAGCAGATCTACAAGCTCATAGCGAGCTTGTAGGTCTGCTATTTTAGAAAAATCGAAGAACGACTGACATTTTTTTAGAATCTGATCTCAGGTCAGAATGGGTTAATCAGACCAGTGTGTGTTCGCAGTGGAAACCTCGTATGAATCTGATCTCAGGTCAGAATGGGTTAAACGACAGGTCAGACATTGGAGCGGTGGTCAGAGCAGTCACAACATAACGCAGCGCGCTTCCCAAATATGCTCCCTATAGTCTGACAAGTACAAGGACACTTTCAAGATGATCTGGTAGATTATCAGTCAAGAGCAAAACTCATTTTTCAACTCACACTTGAAAGCATAATGTGCTCAGCAAGTATACGCTCAGACCAGCATGATGTTCTTATCCCATTCTGACCGGGCACCCATTTTGGTGTTAGCGTCATGTCGTGCTTTAGCTATTGAAAAATAGCAGATCTACAAGCTCATAGCGCGCCACCGAGTGGCGCGCTACGAGCTTGTAGGTCTGCTATTTTTGAAAAATTCGAAGAACGACTGACATTTTTAGAATCTGATCTCAGGTCAGAATGGGTTAATCAGACCAGTGTGTGTCCCGTGGAAACCTCGTATGAATCTGATCTCAGGTCAGAATGGGTTATTAGTCTTTTGATGATCTGTTCCCTTTTGTTTGCACGGGGCCGACCGCAAACACATGCTACTCCTTAACCCATTCTGACCTGAGATCAGATTCATACGAGGTTTCCTACTGGACACACACTGGTCTGATTATAACCCATTCTGACCTGAGATCAGATTCTAAAAAATGTCAGTCGTTCTTCGATTTTTCAAAAATAGCAGACCTACAAGCTCATAGCGCGCCACTCGGTGGCGCGCTATGAGCTTGTAGGTCTGCTATTTTTCAATAGCTAAAGCATAACATGACTCCATGGTTCCCGTTCAGAATGGGTTAAGGGGAGTCATTGGACATGAAGCATACATTTGATCATTTGTCACGTTGGACAAAAGATATTGGAGATGGCCATAAAGCATCATGTGCGTGTGCATGTGACTGTGTTACATAAGCCTGATGCTCAAAGTATCTTGTATCATCAACCTGTAAATACTGTATGGATAGAATTTCTTAACACACAAAAATGTGACACTTCTGTCACTTATACTGTACTTAAAGAAAATAAAGATATACAGTAAATGTGGCCCAGCGACAAAGGCTGTTCCACTATGCGTACTGTGATGTGTGCATCAGTGCTTTTCAGGACTGCAGAATAAAGTCACAGAAATGTCAGGGTCGAAAATTGTCAACTAGTTGATTTATTCAACAAATGTGTAAAATATCAGGCCACATTTGCTGCATACAATCATGCAGATAATTAAAGGTTTATATCTAGAAAGATATGTGCTCTTAATTTTTGCAAAATAATATTCATTCAGCATGGACAAAATGCATTGAATACAATCATGAGGTGAAGTCTTGGTCGACTAAGACCAAACCGACTAACTATAACTGAAATATCTACTGTATATGTACAGTATGTAGATGCTGCGTTTAACCACTAAAGCCCTAACCACACCAAAGGGTCAAGACGGTTTTAGCGTTGTCCCTGCGGTGTGATATGTCTTGTTGCGCGTTGACCCTAGTGATTAAACGCATGGAATTCAATGGCCAAAAAACCACAAGACGGTTTTAGCATCAACTCCTTGCAACCGTTTGGACCCAAGGAGTTGCATGGTGACCCTTTGGTGTGGTTAGGGCTTGAGAAACCCTAGACTTTGTTGACTGGAATACCCTGGCGTTTCCCAGGGGTCCATGGCCCGCTCCCGTTTCCTCTCAATCCCAAATCTCTTCACCGGAAATAACAGATCGAGAAGCTGCGTTGATTGCATATTTTCACGAATGTTCACCCCAAAATAGGGACGCTATAGGGTTCATAAATGTGAGTATGAATATGGGGCATTTACAAACTGTAATCAATGATTCACAATTATTCAGGTTCTTTTTGTTCTTCTCTCTTCAATAATTAGTGTCTCTGTCCATTTGCGGCCGCAGGGTTCGAGCGCGCAGCCACCGCCGCCATCAAAAGAGCCTCTCACTGCTTTTCTCTCCACTGGTGGTGACGGATGGCACATCTAAATATCTGAGGGTCCCTGCTGGCTGTGTTCTTCACAAACCCCCATCCCCACCCTCCGCCTGCCCTCTCAGCCCAGCCCAGCCCAACCCCAGCCCAGCATCCCAGCCAGCCTGGGCCCCACCTGCCTGCTGCCGTTAGCTGGGAGCCAGCCAGCTGGGAGGATAATTGGCCCCCCAGTCCAACCCTGACTGCCACCCCTGGTGCCTGAAAGCCCTGTTAGCACGTGCCGGGGATACAAAATAAGGTGACCGTCTGCCCCCTGCGTCTCTTGTTTAGCCTCTCATCCGGTGAAGTCACCGTCAGACACAGTCAGACTGGGGGAAATAAATGCCTCATTAATGCTCTGTCATACGAAAATATCTAAAAGCTTGTAGATCGGCTATTTTTGCTACACGACAACGTCATACGGCAAAGTATAAATCATTAACTTAATGATAATGATAATCTGTCATTGCAGGAGCTGAGACGGTGGGCTTGGGAGAGGGGGGGGGGGGGGCTTTGGGGGGGGACAGAGAAAAAAGGAATGGAAATTAGATCACAATACCCCGAGACCACTCTTCAAAATGGCCCCTTTTTTTTGCTGCGATGCAACAGAAAAATAATGGAATTTCCCCTACTGATCCCCCTTTTTCTGACTTTAATTGAGACGTCTGCATAAATCAAGCTGCAAAGAGCCCCATTCTTGCCGTTGACACCGCGCGATGCACAAGCGTGCACATTGTTATACGGTGGATGTGTGTGTGGCAACCGGTCATCGGTCAATGTTGAGCGTTTGCTCATTATCAGCACAGACATCTCATTGTCTTTCGGGCTACAGAATCAAACTTGCCCATTTGTTTCCGCACGGTGCTTGCCGTGCTTTCCTGAAATGACATTTCTCGCCGCATTGCCAATCAGATTATCTGGCATTAAGGTTTCACACATTTCATTGACTTTGGGCTTTGTGCGACTTGGACTCCAGTACAATGAAATAAATGAGTGCAACCATCCATGTTAGATCTGCGCTGATAAATACTCCATCTATATGCAAATACACAGACACTAAAGGCCTATAGGTGTTACTTTGCACTGAAAAGATATTCATTTTGATCGGTAGCCGTAGGCTTGCTATGCATTTACTGGAGATGAGAATAATGTGCAGATTTCTTCTACTATGGGCATGAAAACAACCTGGACAAATCATACAGGCCACCTTGAAAAGTTGAAACATGCTCAGAAATATGTATGAAGACATTTCAGCACCTTCTGACATCAGTAAGTCATTGTGGTCGTTTCCTCAAATTGGGAAATACAGAAAGACGTATAACGACAAAATGTGTGAATATTACTATAATTAGATTGCAATCTATAAAATGTAGGCTATTGCAGTGGTTCGTAAAACATTTTCAGATCTACAAGATTTGTAGATCGGCCATTTTCAAATATCCGAATAACAAAATAGGTTAAGTGTTTAAAACGGTTCCTCATTTAGCCGGGACGGATCTCATGCATGGAACCCTCCTAAGGACCCCGAGGGGGTCCCCGGACCCCACCTGTGGCCTAATGGACATAGGCCCCATCTATTATTACATCTGAGACGGTAAGTTGTGAACTGCACACTTTGTGTGCAGTTCAGTTGGGCAAGTCATAGACCGTGACACATGCAGAAGGATGCGAAAGCGCCGCAACGCCCGCGTTCCACGGACGCGATACGCCCCCCCTCCCCCCAATCAAACACAAGTGTTTGGTCAAAACACGTGACTTCCATTGGAAAAGCATTGAGGCGGCCATGAAACACAGGCAGAGCACAGCACATTTGTTCTTCATGTGTGTATGAAGCCTCACAGAGAAACAACAGCACGGAACAACAACACAACCTAAAACACCCGTACACACTATTGAAAGTAAATCAGAGTGATCCGACTGAGAAACACACACTTTATGGCGCCTGACACACTATTAAAACGAAATCACTCTGTTCCGGGGGGAGAGAGGGGGCAGAGCGGCTCGCAATTCATTTTCAATGGGAGTCACTGGGTTTCACAGAGCAGCTCTGCTCCATGGAGGGGGGGAGGAGGGCAGAACACAGCCATATGGAGCAAAGCTGCTCTGTCAAACCCAGTGACTCCCATTGAAAACGAATCGCGAGCCGCTCTGCCCCCCCCTCTCCCCCTGGAACAGAGAGAGAGCGATTTCGTTTTAATAGTGTGTCAGGCGCCATAAAGTGTGTGTTTCTCAGTCGGATCACAGTGCGACATATACACGCCTCTGTCGGGTCGAGCTTCTATAGTATACTATAGCCCAGTGTGGCTCTCAACATTATCTGGAATTCGGTGCCCACTTGAAAATCTTGACCTCTTGAAGCCGTGTTTCAGAGCATATTTTAATGATTAATCAATCGATTGTGTTCCAAAGTGGATAAATAGAACGTAATAGTATGCTTCTTATTCAATGATAACACTTTCAAAATCTTAGCGTTTTGCCAATTATTTGGGGGGTTCACTTGCAATAGTTTTAGAAACCACAGTTTCATACCTTCCATGCCAGATATGTTTTCACTTCCTCCCTGCAGCTGCACAGAGCTAGGACACTTAACGTTGTGCAGCACACACTAGAAGAAACAGATGTAAATGAGATAAAAGCGACACAGGAACAGAAATGTTGCTTCAACTGCGTAGTTGACGATTATTCCACAATGTTTCCCACATGCTAGATATCAATCAACATACCACAACAAGAAGAACAAGAGAAAACGGCTTTGATTTGTCCAAACGGACCTGGCATGAATACGTTACAGCTTTAAATATCTCTGTGGAGGAGCCGGCGGAGGTCACACTTTGCACACGCACATTTTAAACTGAACAGAGCAGTTCTCAAAATATTTTCATGTCAAGGACCCCACAAATTCATGTGTTTGGTCGTGAATCCCCTTCTGAAAATGTTTTGTGCCAGGTCTGAATGGCTGGAAAAAAATATACCTTTTTTGTTTTTTAATAGCAGATCGGCCATTTTCAAATAGCTGATGTGTAGGCCTACACAGTTAAAGCCAAGGAGTACACCCCCTCGACCCCTGGGATGTCCCCAAATTTATGGGGTGGGGGTCCCAGATAATTTGCTTAATGTGCAACACTGTTTTCTCACTCAAGAGTAAACAAAACCAACATAGCCTGCCCTACAGTATAAGGACTCCATCTTGCCCCACCCCTTACCCCTTATCCCTAAACTTATTTGCCATTTTTTACTATTTTAAAACAAAAATAGTTCAACTATAGCCAATCTACATCGACACGTTGTTAGCTTGTAGATTTGTACTATTTTTAAATGTTTTAAACCAAGGGGTGGCGCAAGATCTAGGGCTAAGTGTATACAGTATATCTGCACATTAATAAATAAAGTGACAAAGACCTCTAAAATGAAACATCCTACTATAAATGCACCACATCTGTACGTACAGCTGTACGTACATACATACGTATACAGTACGTCTGTAATCCACGTAACTCGAGAACCGTTTTCCCCACTGCATAGTGTTTAGTGTCCACACCACCACAAGGAGTGCAGTGCCCGGCCTTGAGTCGGTGGCATACACCGTTGTCCAGAAACACTACTAAAGGCTCTGGTCAGGCTCTGCCAGTGGACCTACTGTAATGAGCCTAAGTCCCTTCAACTGTACAATTCCCTGACTCTGCCTCAGCCAATTATTGATTGCCATTGCAATCAATTTAAACCAGTACACTTTTCACTCAGTTTGCACTCTTCAGACACAGGGATCTCCATAATGTGACACAGACAGGCAGTTAAAACGGGTGCTATGACAACGGGTATTGCATACTACAGTAGGTTCCCGACTTGCATCGTTCCCAAGTAGGCCAGTGGCCAACGGGCACATGTCTAGTTATAATGCACCACCATTACTGTGTCAAACGTAATCAACAAACATGAAAAATGTATCAGATATTTGCCCCAATTGTCAAATATTAGAGGCAAAATTGTGAAAATACATCAGGGGCTCTCAACATGGGGGTTGCAACCCCTTGGGGGCCCTGGAATAAATAAATAAATATATGTATATATATATTATTTTTTTGCAACTGAATGGCTGGAAAATGGAAATTTAGAGTATAGTATTATTAAGGTTAATGTAGCAGTCAATTTGTATTGGTGGTGGGGAGGGGGTCGGGGGTCGTGAGACATAGCCAAAGCATCTTCGGGGGTCAAACTATATTTGTGCCTCTCAACACCTACAATTCCAAGTGCTTGTCATGTATGAAAATATGATTCTTTTGGGGGAGAACCACAGCTCCATAGACATAGAGATTAAACTCAAAGTCTGCACACTAATGTAGTCTTCGGCTCTCAGATCAAAGCGTGATGAAGTGAGTTCTGTGGCCAGATCGAGTCCTATCCTCGCGTAAGCCTAATTTATCATCGTAGGATAGTGTTGATTTTCGGCAAAGGAAGATGTATGATGTAGGCTTTAGAGTAGATGTAATACAAGGAGTCCAAGTCCTGACAACCCTCACTATAGCAGGTTAACTCCGATAGCGTGCTAGGGATGCAACTACGGAATCATGTTCTTTAGCGATTATTCTGCAGATTTCTTTTCATTAAAATAATAATTATATATATATACACATATATAGTCCCAATGCCATACATCTCATATTTCCCATGGACAATGAAAGGAGAAAATAGGTCAAAAGTCTGCCAAATATGACGTACATTTGTGGCAACACAAAGCACCCCTCACTTCACACGGGTGTGAACCCCCTCCTATATACAGCTTTTGGTACGTCTCAATATTTGCCATTAACAATGAAAGGAGAAATGAGGTCAAATGTCCGCCAAATATGACGTACATTTGTGGCAACAGGCATTCTGATTGGCCAGTATGAGATGATTCATGAACCTGTACGATGATAAGCGCCCCTCACTTCATTTAGGACATTTGGTTATATGGCGGTAAATGTAACTGAAATTAGTCTGGCAGGCTTGTTGTTCATCTTGGCTGCTATGACAATTATTTTAGTAAAAATGCTGATGCATTGCACCCAGATAAGAGTTATGCAAACTCCCTATTTGAAGCCTTCAAATAGGGACAACCGGAAGTTTACGGAATGCATTGGAGTCTATGTGTCACGTGACCGGGCTGTTTTCTGACCCCTCAATATTGCAACTCTTCTATTAGATAGCTCTGGTTGCACCATAAGTCAACATAGGAACAAAACTAAAAAGGAAATCTGACACTTACCCCAACCCCACTGTGCCATCTTCCACATGATAAGTACTCCGGCCTCTGGGGCTTAATTGCCACCCTGTAGTCTCTTCCATGTGAGGGGTCATGGCCTCTTTCTTGCCAAACACTGCCATAGGCCTCCAGGTCCAGGACTTTGTTGGACTCGAAAAAGTCTGGTGACGCAACTCGCGAGATTAGTTGTACACAGGTTGGACATCATGGCCTGCCCATGGGCATGGCTGCCCTGCTGCTCCTTTGCCATTTCTTGATCCAGGTGCTCAACACGACTTAGCTGTCTGTTCTTTCCTTAACCGTCCATTCCTTCCGTCCGTAACAACAAACATTTGACCCCATAGTCGAAATGAATGGTTTCTCCAAGCCTTATTATGTCCCCACTGTCAGTGGCTGTTCGGCAGGAATAGTTAAAAACCCCATCACAGCTGTTGCCCCGCTAGGCAGAGTTAAAACTCCAACCACAACTGAGCTTGATTCCAATCAGTCCAATTCTAGGCAGCTTGCACAATTCTTTCAAATGAGAAAGAAGACAAGCCAGCTTCAAACCATGTGTTCACTTCTTTACTTCCTCTTTCATCTCCTTTGACCTCATGACATCATAAATACAATACCATTCACCTTTTCACATCAGGGCCCCCTAGTCTACCTTTAGTGCATTGCACTTTCAGACCATACACAGTATATCACACATCTCACCTAAGCCTGGTGACACGAGGTTACATTTCACCAGTGGTGGAAAAAGTACTGTAATAATAATCTAAATCCAAGTAACTATAGTAACTAAAGTTTTAAAATAAATGTAGTGGGGTAAAAGTACAATATTTGGATCTCAGATGTAGTTGAGTAGAAGTAAAAGTATTGGAAATTGGAAATAGGCCTACTCGAGTAACGTACAAATACATCAAAATTGTACTTAAGTACAGTACTTAAGTAATGTACTTAGTAAATTACTTAGTTACTTTCCACCACTGCATTTCACAGTGTCAACATGCAGTCATCCCTATAGTTGCTTTAGGGCCTTGTCCAGGTAAAGGCCTATACTCCAGTTTTAGGTGATAGGGTGACCACTGGAAACTACAACATGACGTCACGCCGCGGTGGTAAGTGAATAAGGCTCATTCATAGTCTGGATTTCCGGTGGTGAGGTGACCACCGAACTACAACATGACGTCACGAGCCGCGGTGAAGAGCAAACCACCGCCACCGCCCCAGCTCTTCTCTCTGTTTTTACTCACCACCACTCCAACGTTATTTCAGCTCCGGTGGTCAGCTACCCAGAGCCGCCTAGGCCTAGACTATCAAAATGGGTTGCAAAACGATGGGTCATGACTCATGGGCCTCAGACCGAGGAGTAGTCAAACTATGGGTCATGGGCCCCAGACCGAGGAGTAGTCAAATTAGTTGTGAATCTGGGGTGTTCACTTTTTAGTACCTGAGATAATGGGTGTGGTGTGGTTATTTATTGTGCTTTCATCGGTCTTTGTTGCCAGGGCACGCCGCACAACGCAACACTCTTTTCCAGGCTCCACAGTCAATGCCTCTGAGAGCAGTCTGTAATGTTTTAGTTGTTTACCTTTGAGATTTGACCCCTCGATAAGCCTGATTTATATACCTGCTCTTTCTTGGCTCAAGTAGTGAGAGCTTCATGGATACACGAAAGACAGGCAATATGAAAGACAACTTCTTAATGACGTAAAATCGAAGGAAATTCTTTCTACTGTTATTGCACAAAGCACAGATGTCATCATAGAGCATAGTTTTGGGTTCTTTGTCAGAAACACTTCAGGACCAAGTGTGAGTACATTTTCTGCACTGAAGCCTATCACTGATAAAAAGGTGTTGGAATCTGGCCCTCATCAGGAGAACTCTGCCTGAAGCAGTAGTTCCCAATCTTGTTTTCCTTGGAACCCCCCTTTCTTACATCTGACTAAAGCTGAGAACCCCGCCACAAATTGCACACACGTCACACACACTTGTTTTTTGGACACTTACGCCCTAATTCTTGTACAAATAGGGGACTTATCCAACCTACTGTAGATTTTATTAAAAAAAGAAATAAAAAAGTTCTGTATATACGACAAGTTATACTATGACGACATTGCAAACATATAGCCTACAAGCAATATAATGAATGAAATAGTTCAGATTTTTGTTTAACATTTTTGGACTGCCTCCAAACAGACAAAGTCTCAAGGTCAGCACACGTTTTGGACAGACTTTCCAAACTAGTTTTGACAGTCAGATGGACATCTGGGGGTGCAAGAGCAGGGGTGTGGTGGGGGGTGGGGGAGCAGCACCCCCCCCCCCCCCCTTCTCTCACAGCTAAAAGTATTTTTGGGGAAAAAAATATTGTTTTACTTGTCATTTACTTACATGGATACAATTAAGTATTGTAAACCCCGTTTCTAAATAGGCTATACACGTCTGCATCATTTAAGTGTTTTATCTAAAAGTAGCTTCTACAACACTGTATTGATGTAAAAATTAAGATCACCTCCTATAGAAAAAGGTTTGATCTTGATCACGATTCTTGGACGCCTCCAAAGGGGGCCTGCCTTGGCCCCATGTTGGGATACACTGCCCTGAATGGTTCCTGCTGTTTGGGATAGGAGTGTAGATCTTGTTACCATGCTCTCAGAGAACTGTCAGAGACAACTCCGCTAATCCCCTAATAAATACAACATAAAATACATGGGCCAGTGTTAAGGATCTCATCTGGGGCTTCACTCTGACCACACTATGCTTCAAAATCAACTCAAGTTCGCCTGAGGGGATTTTAATTACTTTTACTGTTAGAATTCAAAGGAGACTTGCAGTGTTTGAAACGTAGACAATGCATGACTCACATTGGCAAGAACACCATCCGTTACAATGTTGGTTTTGTTTTATCTTTGGAAAGAAAATGTTAATTTAGTAAGTCCATTGACAGAAAAGATACAGGTGAGAAGCTTCAGTGTGTAAGTATTTCTATCATGTCTTTATTGTCATTTTAGCTAAGAGGTCACAACAACTCGTTTTTCCCCCAGGTATATGAACATAAAAAGGGTCTTGCTGCCACCCAGTGGCAATAAGAAGAAACTGCACAGAGGGACTGTTCCCTGTAAAGACAGCGACTTGCACTCATAACACAGAGCATTGTGTTAATTGCAAAAAAAGGGGGTTGGAAAACCCTGCCAGACCATGCCATGTTATACAAGTCCACTTCTTTGTACATAAACATGGGTACATATAATACCAATACAAAGATAATAGTCCATGTATAAAAAAAAAACGCCTGTTAAAACAAATTTAAACCAAGCAGCGAGCTTGTGAACATAAAATACAAAAAAAAAACATAACAAAAGAAACATCTTCACAACAGGTTTGGACACTTAATCACAACACTGTACATCGGTCAAACATACTAGGAGCAGAAAAATAAACAGTTTAGAGTTAACGGAATCATCGACACAAACCGTAAAACACAGTAACGACGCATAACTATCTAGACCAGTGGTTCACAATACTGGTCTATGCCACAGGATCCCCAACCAGCCATAGCCTCTGGCTGTGGCCCCTATGTTGCTAAATGGCTTAAAGAAAAGGGGGTAAAAAAAGAAAATAGCAGATCGAAACGCTGAAACATGTAACCCTAAACCAAAATCTTAAACGAACCTAATTTGATTTTTTTTCCATCTTCTTTCCAGTTCAAACCTTTTAATTTCAAGGACCCCCAATTTTGTATGCATTAGGCCACGGACCCAATAACTCTCAAGTGTACAAATTGAACCGTGTCCATTAAGAGTTACAGACCTGTATGGTTCCATTTGGTTCCTAATCAGTCATTTAGGACCCCCTGAAACCCTTCAAGGACCCTCTGGGAACCCCACTTTGAGAACCACTGCTCTAGATAAGCCCTCGCAGGTCCACTGCAGATGAGAAACGCGGCCTTTTGGCTCATCGCATTATTCTGTTAACCTCAGTTCAAAACAAGTACATGAACGAGCCACGGCAGAGGCAGTAAACACAGGCAGAGGTGTGTGTGTGTGCGCGCACGGCCGCGCGCTCGAGTGTGCAAGAGGGAGGTAGCCACAACCACAAGCCATCTTTCCAACCTCTAAGTTACAATTTCTTCCACTGAAAGACAATAAGGGTGGATTATTTTTGAAACAAATGATAACCCAAGCTATCTGTAGACATATTGGTGAGTTTATCGTCATTTAATACATATCAGATTGGACTTTTCTGCCTCACGAACAGGGCTGGCAACAGAGGGTTGGTATAGCCTCCTGCGTTGTGAGGGGATTGGGGGGACTTCTCACTCCAAGGCAGGTAGCTCATTCTGATCAACTCAGTGATTCTCAACCTATGGGCCAAAGACCACTGGTGGGTCCCCCCAAAAATTGATTTTAATAACATTAATATAATTTAAAAATACATATGTAAAACAAATGACATGCTATTCTGTTTTTCTTAAAAACCTTTGCGAAATATGTTTTCGTTGTGTCTGTGTTGAATCTGTGTCACAATCGATTGAGCGATCGTTAAATTGAACGTTCGGCTGCCAATGTGGTCAGACGGGTGGTCCGCCAACGCTTTTGACAAGGTTGAGAACCACTGGATGAACTCTTCACAGAGACAAAGGGTGACACGGTATCCACTGCCTCACATGGCGGGGGGGGGGGGGGGGGGTCAGGTCAATCCAGCTCCTTAAATCTTGCAAACATGGCTTTTCGTACAGCTTGCTTGTAAGTGGCATGGTCCCAAACGACAGGCTCTTTCTTTTTCTTCTGTAGGGGGGGCGAGGAAATGCAGAGAGAGAGAGAGAGAGCAGCTTTTAATATATTGACAATAATGTGTGGCACAAAGTTCTGCAGCCAAACGTAAATGTTTAACGCCTACCTCCACAGGTTCGGCACCCAGACCAGGCCTCTCGCTACCCTTGTAGTTATCCCTGAGGTGTGGACAAAAAGATGCAGATATTTAATGACGATGGGATAACTATACGACTGTGGTTACTGGTTAAAGCAGAACAAACGCTAAATTGAGGAATCCGTTCCATCATATTTGAAACCAATTCTGGAATAGGTTTATCACACTGTCAGAGCTGCTATGTGGACTGCTATACAATACCAGTGGTTCTCAAAAGCTATCTGTTTATATAGATTTATTAATATAGGAATCGTTAAGGAACCGGAATTGTTAAAATCCCCCAAAAAAGAATCCCAACCCTAAGTTGAGAGACTTACAATGACATTTTGCAGGAAAGGTGGGGCCACCTACTTGGAGCTTCCAGCCCAGGTGTTATGATGATGCTGCTGTTGCTGGTGATGGTGTTTCCTTCCCTTCTTGGGCTCTGGAGACTTGATGGCGTCCTTGGCGATCAGCTACAGGAGTACAGGGGACGATTAGCAAGTCAGTGAATCAATGAAGATGATGCATGTGGTTCTCATCGGCATTCAGGAGTGACGTTTTAATGAGGCTTACCTCTTTTTCCTGGTTCTCCAAAGCCTCCAGTTCCTTCTTGGAGCGTTTGATCTTGAGGTGGATCTCCATATTTTGCTGTAAGACAGACACGGCTATGAGATGTGAATGCATACACTACAGCCGGTGGCTGTCTCTCTACTGGGTAAAAACCTTCCCCTGTGTGTGTGTGCTTATGAGTTGATGGTAAAAACAGTGATACACGTCTGTCACAATTATTACATGATCACCTAACCATAATTATTTGAGATAATCACAATTATTTTTGCATTATTGTGTATCTGCCATTTCCAATATATATTGTTTTAAACGTTTGAAAGTATTAAGTTATTAAATATGTCAGTAATTTCTTTTGTATATTCTTTTGGTTAGTTTGGTTTACAAAGCTTAAAAGCAAAACTTTTTAAGACATTTTAATTTTTGCTAATTGCCAATTATGTACCGGATGCCACGGACGACAAGACGTGATCCCTTTATTCTTTTTTTATCCATATTTTGAAAATACCTCTAATCTGGTGTACAGGTGATGACATGCACATTACATGCATAATTATTTCTTTTTTAATGGGAGAATTGGCACTCAAAGCCTAAACTGGTGACCACCAGGTGGCGCTGAAAGAGTTTTAATGGCAATTGAAGTACAATGTCATGATCAGGACAGCCCTACCTTATGCAGGTCAGAGAGCTGCTGGTGGCGGATGAGCGCGTCCTTATTGGGGAACTGCCGTCGACACAGCAGGCAGGCCATCTTCTTCCAGTCCGTCAGCTTGTCGTCCTTGTCATCCTTGTTGCTCTTGGAGGGCTTCGGAGCGTCGTGTTTCTCCTCCTCCACCTCCTCGTCGCTGCCGGCACCGTAGTCTGAAGCCAGCAGACCCAGAGAGCTCAAAGGACGCTGTGGGGAGGGAGGCACATTTTAAACACCGTAGTCTGAAGCCAGCAGACCCAGAGAGCTCAAAGGACGCTGGGGGGAGGGAGGCACATTTTAACAACAAAGGACGCTGGGGAGGGAGGCACATTTTAACAACAAAGGACGCTGGGGAGGGAGGCACATTTTAAAACACCGTAGTCTGACGCTAGCAGACCCAGAGAGCTCAAAGGACGCTGGGGAGGGAGGTTTTATCAACATTATTCAAGTGAAATGCGTTGGTTTTATAGACTATTTAACAGCAACATTGGGATAATATATCTACGACACAGGGACCCAAGGAATAAAGGTTATATATATATATATTATCATCTATCAATACAGTCAACAGACAGTGTCTGTGAGCACAGCTGTCCTGTGCTCTCATTGGCTGTAATATTCTCGGAGCGCTGTCACAACTCAGTTAATACTGTAGGATGTCCAGTCGGCGAGAGAGCCAAATATCAAACCTGCTAGTTATTCAGAAACGGTCGACGAGCGCTTTTATCGGCGCTATATCTTCTTGCAGTGTCTTTCACACGAGGTTTTTTTTAAATATAAAACATAAAGAAATTAGTGGATATGCTTTTGTGGCCTACTGGCAGTGTACTGCATATAAAGTTTGGTGTTGATCGGTCTTGCAGTATGCCAGATTAGCTCCGGACGAGCAGAGACACAAACACACAGAAACAGAGCCACGCTTTGTTCTGGTTTGCGGCTTTAAATTAGATGAGTCCGCTGGTTTTTTCCCCGAACCGCTAAATTCTGTTTACTTGATCTCCACACCGCTAATCTCTTTTCCACTGTATTTGTGTTTATGTGATCATCACCTTTCTCACCTTTCCCTTCTCATGATCTTTCTTAGGAGGAGCCATGGGCTTCTTGAAGAGATCATCTCCAGCACCCTGTGTAGAGAGACACAAATAGAGGATAACACATTATTTGATCAGTAATGAGTCCGACATAGGTGTGAGTATTAATACTTCAGTTATAATCTGTTTGTACAAAGATGTACAAATATAGTAGATTTACAAGCTCACTGTGAGCTTGCAGATGAGCAACTAAGTCCAATTCAGATTCACATTTCAACCCCCTCCCAGGAATGTGGTGCAAATCTGATTTTCAAAAGTAATTTTCATGCATTTTCAGACTTGATCAAACCAATGCGATTCCAAACCTGGGCCTTAAAATGTATGCTAATCAGTAGGGCCGGACTGGGCCTCCATGATTTTTTTTAAATATACACAGTATACATATATTGTTAGGGCAGGGCCTTAATATTCAGGCCCGTTGAGAACTCTAATCTGGATAGGCCAAAATCAGATTTGGGCTTCCAGTGATGACGTAAGCATTTAGTCAGCAGCCGGTACCCAACGTTCCATTTGAAAATGACAGTAGGCCGTTCAGGTGGAGCAGTGGTAAAGTACATTCAGTACTATACAAACACACAGGAGGAAAGCCAGGAGGGTGATATCACTGTATAATGCTACAGGCTGGGATAACCCAGGAGGAATAGAAGAAAGGCTCTATGCCCTCCCGGTGGGGAATCCTCACTGGCAGGTGAGTCAGTAAGGTACAACAACAGTGACACTAAAGTGATAACACAATACAAATTAAAATTAATAAAATAATTTGGACATAGAAGATATAGCATCCCCTTCTTACCGCCTTGGCAAAGATGGCGAACCCTGCATCGGCTGCCTTGGAGGTCTTCTTGTCGTCGTGTCCAAGCTTCAGGACGGGGGACGGGGAGCGGACGGTGTCCTTCTGACGGTTCTGGATCTTTGCCCAGCGTTCCATGTCTTTCATGATCTAAAGACAGCCAACACAATGCTCACCATTGAGGACGGTCAACACAATGCTCACCATGTGCTACTGAGGACAGTCAACACAATGCTCACCATGTGCTATTGAGTACACATACTGTAATGTATTTTTCAATGAAGGGTACCTACATGTATATCATCATTTATGCTTTCACAGCACCTACAACAGACCACTTTGGACTGATTGGCAGAGACGTGTCATGGAAGGCTTTCTGAATAATTTATTTTGGCAATTATGGAGATTTTGCAAGCCGCGGTATGAACAGGATAATGCACTGTGATCAAGTGACTTATGATAAAATAGAAAATAACCCCACTTCAAATGTTTTCATCACATCATTTCACCACACATCACGTGAAGCATTGTTCAAAGAGCTACCGTACTGTACCTTGACAGCAGCAAGGCTTCTGGGCTTTTCTTCTCTATTGTCCTTCTTGGAGTCGTCGTCCTCCCTCTTCTCAGGGGTCAGCGGTAAGGAGGGCAGGGCAGACTCTGGTGTGGTGGCAGTGGGCGGCGGGGCAGCAACAACAGCAGCAGCAGCAGGGGCAGGAGCAGGAGGGGCAGCAGCATCTGGGGCCGGTGGAGGCTTGACTTCTGGAGCAACGTCCTTCATACTCTGGACATTTTCTTTGAAGATGAAGGAAGTGTCATAATAGTGATTAATGATTGAATTGTTTTTGGCACTGAACATTGGAACACATACATCAAAATTTAAAAGTCAACAAACATAGCACTTGCCAGATATGACAAAATAGGCTACATAACATTTTGATACTTTCAAAAATATATATTTTTCAAATTGTCAAATCATATATTTCCGATTAAGAAGCTCACAATGCATGTATATCTGCTATTTCTGAAAATATTTGGAAATGTATCATAAACATTTTTCAATTGATTCATACAGATGAATGCGGCTGTGGCTCAGGGGTAGAGTGGCTGGATAGTAACCGCAAGGTTGCCAGTTCGAACTCGGACTCCCCCAGAGTTAGTGTCGAAGTGTCCTTGAGCAAGACACTGAACCCCTAATTGCTCCTGATGTGCTGGTTGGTGCCTTGCGTGGTTTCCGCCACCATCGGTGTATGGATGTGTGTGTGTGAATGGGTGAATTGATGCACAATCTATGTAAAGCGCCTTGGATAAAAGGCACTATATAAATGCACCATTTACCATTTATGAATGGAAAACTGCAACAAACAAAAAAATAAAGATTGTGCCAAGCCTACCGATAGGGGGAGGTAAAGTGGCAGTGGACTGGAGTGGTGCCGTGGGTTCTGCAGGCTTCTTCATCTCCAGAGGAGCGTCCGCGGCCGGGTTGGCCAGAATGGCCTGGACCTCAGCGCTCAGAGCCACAGGCTGCTGGCTCACTGCAGGGGTCTCTGTTGTGGAGCCACCACTGGGTACGGGGATGTAGGTCTTGGACAGTCCATCCCAGTACAAGTACTCCTGGGTCTGGGAGTTGTAGAAATACTACACATGCACACAGAAAACAAAAGCAAAAGAAAATAGGACAAGAGGCAGATGAGAGTGAGTGAACCGAGTAGGGCTGCAACTAGCCACTACTTAATCAAATATCAGAGTTGTTTTTTGATATCAACAAAAAAATCCTAATTGATATTCTAGTAATTTGATTAGTCTATTTAGCCACTTAAGCCCTAGTTTCCTCTTCATAAATTATCATAATTTTAACCCGTCATAATGTTGTCATTAATCTATGCATCATTGTAAATGAGGTCCACCCTTAATACTTTCTCCAAGGATCATATTTATTAAATGCCGCAGATCTACGGTATTGGCAGGAAGCGTGCTAGGTAAGAGGTTGAAATGAAAGCAGAATATGACAAGAGCAAAAAGAACGCTTTGTGAAAGTGAATATGGTCAGTGTGATATTCTCACCCTGGAGTTGGGGTCGTAATACAGAGTGGTCTGGGGGTCGTAGAAGAAGCCGGATGTACCATCATAGAGGTAGCCCGTCATGTCTGGAGTCTCAGAGCCTATAGAGGGACAAACATACACTATTACACTGCAGTACAAACATCAAAAGCACGGCTGGCTTTGCAGCAGCATAACTCTCCACATAAAAACAATGTGGAGAGAAAAAAAAAGCAATCTTACATTTCCAAAAAGAGTCTCAACTTCAACAGAGAACAGGTTCATGAAACCTAATTCATACATAAGGAGCACTTTGCCCATGTTCAATATTATCTTCATATAATATGAGGACAAGTGCATCCCCCAGCCATGATGTACAAGTACACCCATGACACCCCAATCCCAGCCCTTCTTTTGGTGTAGGTCTGCTATTTTTGAAAAATCGAAGAACAACTGACATAGAAATATAGCTTCTTCAGAAAACTGTCTGGATGTAGAAGACATTTTTAGAATCTGAGCTCAGGTCAAAATGGGTTAATGCTGAGTAGGGAGGCATTGGGTCCCATTTTTAATGGGAGCTGGTCAAGTGGTCCTTTAAGTTGCGAGCTGATGTCACGCACCGAAATAGCGGAACAACAAACTTGGGTGCTTTAGTTGTCTCGTACTGTAAGGGCCAAATGAGTACAATTATCAAGTGAATTTGTGACCATGGGGTGGCGCTGTTATCCTTATAAGCACCAGGTTCACTGGCATCTGTAGGGAGGATTGACCCGGAAGGGCAATGGTTTTTGACCGCAGGTATGTCAGTTGTTCAAACCAGGGGGGCAGTCAGACGGATATTTTGTGAAGCCACTAAGGAAATGAAAGTTCATATAATGGCCTGTTGTGGCGCTCTCATTGGGCTCAAAAAAACCCATAGCCCCATAGAAGTCCATGTATTTGGGCCCAACTTCACCTAGACTGTATTACCTTAATAAACATGGTCATGAATACTTTTTGCTTCCAGTCACTAGTTTAAAGTCTCATTGCTAATGTCATAATATTCTTTTTGGAAAATTATGGTCCCACTTCCATTGCAAGGACTGACAGGCTTCATTTTACGTTCACGTTAGACCCGCGGAACGCTTTGTCCATATTTTTTTACAGTCTATGGTTCAAACCCTGTGAAGCGAAATGTTTGTTTGTCTGAAATGTTTATTTATCTGTCTCTAATTATGGGTTGTTTTATGAGAACGCAGATGCTGTACCGACTATGGTGAACAGGTGAAGCAATAAATAAATATTTAAAAGCACGAAGAGCTGCCTGTGTTTATCATTGGAGCGCCGACACACAGCGAACAGTACAAGTCTATCAGCAGCGCGTCAGCCAGGTCCAACCCACGGGATCAATACCGGACGGAGGCTCTCATACGTACCATAGATGTAAACCTCCGTTCCGTGTTCTGCGGCCATCATCCCGGCTGCGGCTGCCTCTGCAGACATAGCCGGCGCCATCGCCTGATGGTAGGACGACGGGTCCACAGCAGGGTTCTCTCCGTAGACAACTCCCTATAGAATGAATGGCAAGGGAAGGGAGGCGCCATGTTAATCAACTACTGTGGCAGGGCAGACAGTATGGTTCGTTTTTGGGCATTGACCTTTGAGAGAGAGCACCCACCTGGGTGTAGCCGCTGGGGTCTGGTAATAGAGGTGGGTTCATACTTCCAGCCATTGGATCACCTGGGGAAATACATGACTTGTTAAGACATTTTGTCTACAAGGAAAGGTTTACACTGTTCATAGCACCTGTTGGTTGTGTCTGAAACTAGTAGTTTCAGGGTATCGGCAGGCATCTGCACTCTAGTTTTACATCATTGTTAAATAATCTGTGTCAGTCGTGCAAGGTTGCCAACTTTCAGGGATTGGTTTGGAGTGGGTTATGGCTGCACAGATATTATACAGTATGTAAACATACAACCATGTTTAATCAACCAGGTCATTTGTACTTCATTCAATTCACTTTGTACAAATTGAGGTGGTAACAATTCAGAATTTTCTAATAAAATGGTCTAACTCCAACTCATCTTATTACCCCATCAATTTAAGACAACTGAAATCCTGAAGTCCTTAATGTTGGCAAATTTTAATGAACCCAGTTTAAAAACTTTAAAAACATGAATTAATTTGTGTTGAATTACTAAAACATAGAACAAAATGTTAGTACTTTAGTAAACACTTGCATTAATTTATAACTAGGCTAGTGCAGCCATCCTGTGTGCAGCATTCATCTATATACATTGTATGAAGGCTAAGATATTCCATGTTTGAGGAAATCTGACCTTGCATGTCAGCTGGTGGATGAACTGCTTGCTGCAGATGTTGTGAATACTGCAGAGAGAAATCTGGAATCGGTGGCGGCTGAAATCACAAAACAAAAAAGTGGGTTGTATTTCAGTACTACTAAAGGCTCATTTATACTTCACAACAATACGATTAGTGGCTGAGTCGTACTCGTAAATAAGTCACTTTTGACAAACGATGCTTGTCGAACGCAGTGGCCGAAAAACAGCCCCAACATTTTTTCAAAAGAACACCCCTCCCCAAATAAAAAGAATAAAAATGAATAGTGAAAATAGCAGATCTACAAGCTCACAATGTGTGTGTACCAGGAGTGTATTATCACTAGTTTGGGTCCCAGGGAGACCTCAAATTTCTCTTTTGGACTTGAGCTAAAACGTCTGGGAACCACTGGTCTAAAGGGTCAAGGCCAATGCCGTCACATCTTCAGTTGATTAAATTACAAAACTGGAACAAAATGGCCTCAGACCTACCTCCATCATATTGGCGTCCGGTGGGTACCCCAGAATAGACGTGAATGGTTTGTCCGATTCTCTCTTGATGCTTGAATAAGAAAAGGAAATACATCACTTGTGAATGACTTGTGATGATTTACATTACAGGAAATGATTTTATGACAATATTCCAAGCTGAATACTCACTTTTGGTTCTTTAGAGGTTTGGCAACCTCAGCATAAACTCTGACACCGTCAACGTTGAGGGGCCGTGGTTTGGTGAGCAGCTCAACCAGACGCACCACTTGCTACAAAACAATATAAATAACAAATTAAAGATGCAGTGCCGTGGTTTTTATACTTTTTCTGTTTTGTATGCGTTGTCGTAGAACATTTCAGTGAAATAAAGTCAGGTCTGAAAGCAGTTTGGCCTCATGAGTGGTTATTTATTAAACAGAAGATTAAGTCGACTGATGAGAATACAACTACCTCTTATGGAGACAGTTGGATAGACATAAGAGGCATAAAAGCACATACAATGGTATATATTGGATGAACAGGATGTCTGAGAGGGTGTGTCTTTCTGGCCAAGTGGTAAATCTCACAGGCGATATGCCAGGGAGTAACCAGCCTGAACCAGAAAGACAAGACTTGACCTTGGCGTCTAGGCCCTTAAAAGACAGAGAAAGGAGTGAATCAAAGTCTGATACGTAGGTACAGAGCCTTGACTCACACGCCTCCCCTGCTGCTCAGCCGAGCACACACAATCTGTAGATAAAAGGTTAAAGGTTTGAACATGTCTAAGTAATTTAAAAATGTGTATCTATGAACTAACAAAGGGAATCAGTATATTTCCCTAACAGCGTCTATGCCGTTAACATTACTCAAATAGACCCCCAGGTGTGGTTATAATAATATTCAAATCCCTGTGTATTTGTGGTTTCTTCCTGAAAGCTTTTTTGTCAAAAGGCCCAATCGAATTACACCACTTTTTGTGTCATCATCATAACCCTAACCCCTAATAAGCTTAAGTTCAGGTGGGTAGTGCTAAGGTGAAAACAAGGTATACTTAACCCATTCTGACCTGAGATCAGATTCATTCGAGGTTTCCACTGGACACACACTGGTCTGATGAACCCATTCTGACCTGAGATCAGATTCTAAAAATGTCAGTCGTTCTTCGAATTTTTCAAAAATAGCAGACCTACAAGCTCGTATCGCACCACTCGGTGGCGCGATATGAGCTTGTAGATCTGCTATTTTTCAATAGGTAAAGCATAACATGATGCTAACACCAAAATGGGTGCCCGGTCAGAATGGGTTAATGAACTGTTGGTTGTGGCCACATAAAGTGATTTTAACACTTTCTGTACAACTTTTTTGAAGAATCAAATCTCTTCCTCATAGTACTTGATGAACATGTTTTAGGGGGGGGGGGGGATCACAGCATGTATGATCCTTTTGAATATCAGTGTTAGTGTTGTGTGCAATACCTCGTGGGAGTCCATGTCTACGAAGCAGAAGCATTTGGCACCGGGTGTCTTGCCCTTGACCAGGCGAACGTTCCTCTCGTCCAGATATGCGAAGGGGTCCAGGGCTTTGAGGATGGTCTCCACTGTGGTGGTGGGCTTCACGTTCTTTAGTATCATTGCTGTTAAGTAATGAAGTAAAAGTTGACTTAAGCCCTCTTGTACCAGTCCCTATTTTGGGCATGTTATAGGCAAGAATCCTCAAAAATAGGCCCATTATGCTCTTCATGTATACAGGTCAAACGCTGGTGTTGCGCAGTGAAAATAGCAGATCTACAAGCTCACTCGGTGGCACGCTACGAGCTTGTAGGTCTGATATTTTTGAAAAATCGAAGAACGACTGACATAGAAACATAGCTTTTTCAGAAAACTGTCATTTTCAAACAGACATTTTTAGAATCTGATCTCAAGTCAAAAATGGGTTAAGCAAAATGAAACTCACTCTTGCTCTCTTTGAAGATGGGGTCACCGTGGGGGGGTGGGCCGTGGCGTGGCGCGTTGCGGCCGGCCCAGGCCTCAGACTGCAGCTCCGCGTCTTGCTGTCTGAGCTGCTGGTCCACCTGCTGCTGCCAGGCCTCCGGAGTGAGGTCACAGTTCCTCTGCCAGGGGGGCAGAGGCTCCAGCAGCTCTGGGGCCTGCTGCTGGGAGCCATTCACGTTGTTCTTTGAACTGTCCAACAAGAGCTCACCTGGACCGGGCAACAGGGCCTCCTGAAGAACTTGGGGTATTGTAGGTCTTTGGGGAAGGGACTCCTAAATTATAAAAAAAGGATAAAGATCAAGAATCGAAATTCATGACAGAGTAAAACAGTGGTTCTCAAACATTTTCGTGTCAAGGGGCCCCCAAATTGATATGTATTTGGCTGCAAATCATACATCTGAAAGATTTTGCTCCAGGGACACGCATAAGAAAAAAGAAATCTTTTCCATTTACAGATTTTGACCTAAAGCCGAAATTCGAACATTGCTAATTGCCGAGTGAGTGCGAGTTCACAACGCACCACAATTTGACACATTGCAATCTTGTAGCTCAGTACAAAATAGGGTTAAAGAAAGTTAAAGTGGTTAAATTGTTCCTCATTTTGCTGGGGACACCCTGAACCCCCCTCAAGAACCCCACTTTGCGAACCACTGTAGTAAAGCGTATTAATACAATGATGGTAGAGATAAAACAGTGTCACTCACATGCAGATCTCTCTCACTCTTGACTGGCTGGACGTATTTCATGGAGGCAGTTTTAGCACCAACCTTGAGGGAGCCCTGAAAGTAAAAACAGTCACAGTCAGTGCATCAACCGGTAACAATACTGACTGACATCTATATAACATAGTCAAATGACTCCCAACATGCACTGTGGCAGGTACAGCCTTCTACCTCAGTGTTGAGGGTGACAAGGACAGCCAGGTTTGTGTGTGCACTGTGCACAAAAAGGACAGACCTGCGAGGATCTACTACGGTAAAATCCTTGCAAGGAAATGAAATATTACATATCTCTGATAATGAGGATATGACTACCAAAATGATAGTTGCCATTAGGAAATAAAGAAAATTCAACAGTCAATAAGGACTGCAAACTGAAGCAAACCATGGCAACTACTGTGGTAATGTTGAGAATACTAAACTACATCTTATACCAAAAGCATAACGAATTGCTTTAAAGACCGTTTCCAAGTATATGTTAATATACTTGGCAGACAAAGTGACAAATTCACATTGTGTGACTAGGTAACAACTAGCTTATGCCTAAAATGGTCCATGTCAAAAGCACCCGATGGCCTAGTGGTCCAGGCGCATGCCACATATAGGCTCTGGCCTGACTAACAGCGTGCCGCGTGTTCGAGACCCGTTCATGACCTTTGCTGCATGTCTTTCCCCATCTCTCTCTCTCCCTCTTTCCTGTCTATCTCCACTTGAAACTATCAATAAAAGGCATTAAAGCCAAAAACTAATCTAAAAAGAAAAAGGAAAAAAAAGTAACCAAACGCAAAACAAAAGTACTCAGAAAACATAAAACCTCCTCGGAATCAGAAATATAAAACCGCCACAGCACTCGTTTTCAGATATCAGTTTGCAAGAAGCCAAGGGGGGGGGGGGAGAACAGATCCAGCTATGCATCTATAAATGCATTTGGAAATTAGCACAAATCACCAAGGAAAAAGGTTCCCTATAGCTTACCACCTACCAAATGGCTTTTAATCGAATATCGTAATGGGATTAAATAAAAAATAAATTGCGGTTTCAGCTGATGGTGGCATCTTAATATTTATGTTGAGCTATCAGTTTGCAGAGTAAACACCATCAATGGTATCATTTGCAGTGAACCTCTACCAATGGAAAAGCGCAGCGCTAAATGCAGCATCTGCATAGTCATCAAAACCCGAGGTCATCCCAATGAACATCTGATAGACTAATCCCCTGGACCGCAGCAGAGTCTGAAAGACACCGGTTCACCCGCCCAGTCTATGTGTCCCTGAGCAACATAAGGGTGCCATATTAATGACAGCCACTGCTCCTAATAGCTAGGATGGGTAAATGCACAGGACACATTTCACGTAGTGTAGGCTACTATACACAAATACTGCAAAAAAGAAAAAAAAAACTTGATTGAAGAGCGCTTCCATTATATCAAGATGAAAACTCCAGAAGTTAGAAACGTACAAAGCATGCCAGTGAAAGCTGAAGATCTTGTGACAAATGGCCCACGTAGTGGAGATTACTACGCAGAAGGTATACGTTGTTCAAGAAGAGGTCACAGAACAGCAAAAGAGCGTGAATAGCCCAAGAATGTTTCCATATCAAGGACTGAATCAGAACATTGAAGACGAAACCTCTCTGAAGAGGCTTGAGGATGCACAATCAAGACAAATAGTACCAGACTTCTATCAAGTATCAACCTATCAACACAAGTACTACACAAGTGTTCTCCTAGTACTATAAAAATGGTCATCTCGGCTCGTAATGTAGATAAAACAATCAGGTTTGCAATTACAACCTAAACTGAGTGTGCAACAGAGAGGAGGTACCAGAAACTAAACTATTGCAATTTGCAGGTATTCCCAAGACCACAGAACTTCTTCAAAGCTTGTGACCACAGAAAAAAAGCAAACAGCATAGCAATATTCCAATGTGGTGCAGAGTTAAAAATGCTCTTGTCCTGTACAGAACGAACACCACGTCACAACACATTAAGTGTCCGGAATTACCTTTTTGTCATAATACACCATCAGTGGGACAAAGTGACCAACTTCTGAGCTGGAGGTGAGGATGCAATACAATGTTTGAAGTGTGTCCTTTTCTGATTAAATTCATTCTGATTCCTTCAGTACAAAGGTTAAAAGATAGACATAAGGGTGCGAAGATCTGTGTCTTCCAGGAGAAAAGTAAAACATTGCATCTTTAAACCTCATCTTAGATGCTACCCAAGTAACATGAGGTACTATCCTGGATTAATAGACAAGTAACTGAATTACTTTAGTAAAAGACGGTGTGCGAACTGTTTACTTTCAAAATACTGCGGCCGTGAATGTCAAGTCAGTTATCTCCACCCCCATAGTTAATGCAGGCCCAGTAATCATAATCATAGGCTTGGGCGGTACGGTAAACCAGGCAGGGTACCAAGAAATCCCCACGGAATTATTTAATACTATCAAAAATACAGACTTTACCTATAACTTTACCTTAACATGACTTCTTTCAACTACAAAAGCAGCTTATTAGCCACATGATTTTATTAAAGTGCCTGTCTGTCACCACAGCCCACACATCTAGTGCGTTCAGCCAACTGATGTGTTGGCAAGCCTCGTCTAAGTAGGCATATCACGGATATCAGACTAGATTAGACAATGTCATACATGCTACAAAGACTAACACCGGCAGCGTTTCTTTTTCTTTTTTTTTTTTTTACACAAATATCGTCGGATACCGTATACCTGGTGATACGAAGGTATGAATAAACAGATACCGCCCAAGCCTAATAACCACTTCACCCCAAACCCCACATCCCCTCCCGCTTCCTCTGAAAAGCCCTGTCAACCCCCGTAATCCTGGTGGGAGAGACAGCCTTCGTAGAGTGACGAGAATGGGCCACCTTGTTCGACTCCATGAAGTGGACTGCATCATCGAGGTTTAAAAACTCCACATAGGCCGTATCGTAGCTGTAACCTGGGGACAGCATTTGAAATACAGATGGGTTTTTGTTAGTCAATGCCTGTAAGGACAGTCACCCAGTAAAAAAAAACAGTAGTTCGTGAACACATCGATGTAACAGTCAGCATTTCTGTAGTGTCAACATGTACACCTTTTGACACGCATACCTTTTTTTTTTTACATGGTACATTTCATACTTATTTCTTCTCCTGCCTTCAGTACATTGACATTTGTTTGACAGGATGTGTTAAAGCTATGTCTTTAAGTTTAAAGTAAGATATCCCAGACCGACTTAAAGGCTGCATGTTAGCAGAACATGCAAGCTGCATATATGGAGATTATTTGGTTTGATATTCACATTCAGACGGAATGGCCACTTCTTTACCACAGTATTCTGTCAGAAATTCTGTTTTCCCTTTTCTTTTATTTGGGGAGGGGGTGGCGGGGTGAATCAGTATTGACCGACATATCTGGACACTCTGTAGCCAGCCCATTTAGCCAGTCAGTGTATAGCAAAAACGTAGTCCCAATGGCAAAGGTTTCTCCAACCTGTTAGAAGCCATTGACAAAGGCAACACCAGACCTCTGCATTGCACGACACAATTTGAAAACGTCGGGATGAGCAAAAGCAAGTAAAGAATTGTGATTCAGGGGTCTAGAACCAGGCAAACTTTGGCCCAAAAAAACTAATAATTCCAGATATTACGTCCTCATAATGTGAGGACGAAATGTGTGGACCGAACGCGTCCTCAGATATTGCACGCTGCGATTGGCTGGAAGGTATGTCATTCTGCCTGGTGATTGGCTGAGCCTCACATAACGGGTTTGCTACATGAGCCAAAATAAGTGAGGGGGGAGAGTGGTAGGGGGAGGGCGTAGAGAGCAGGGGGGGACATAGAGGGGAGCCGAGAGAGAATGACAGAGAGGGGGAGCCTGAGAGAGAGAGAGAGAGAGAGAGACGGGGGGAGAGAGAGAGCGAAGGGGATATCGGGTATGTCATATCCCCGAACAGGGGATATGACGATTTGCATAAGAAGAGTAGAGAACTCATCTAATGTTAAATAAACAGATTAATAAAATACTTATGGCTTCTGGAATGTTTGTGGTAATAATTTTGACGAAAGGGTTTGACATCATATTGACATGTGTACCAACAATCCATCAGTGACATGAACAGCTTGAGTTCTAAGCACAGCATGAACAAAACCATCCCTGTTCCAGGCATGTTGTCGATGAGGTCAACACTGAGAGAGTTGGATAAAAGAAAGGAGAATGGGCTATACACCTCTGAAGGACCCGGCGAGTCTGTCAGTTGTCACAGAACATTTGTGACGGTCAACAAAAATATAACTCTCCAAGGCAGATATGTCCTCTTGGACTGTTGATATCCCTAGGCTAGGTCGTCAGGACACAGAACATTCTCTCTCTTACAGCATGATTTCATCAAGACCCAGAAAACCAAAGGCAACAAAGAAGCTCGAGAAGAGAAGAGTGCGAAGTTTCGAATGTCGTAATAGCGAAATATATCGTAGGGTATAAGGGCGATCGATTGCCCTAAACAAGTTACACAAAGCAACTTTTTTCTCACCTGGGACAACACTTTTTATTTTCATCCCCTGCATTGGAACGCCATCACGAACAGCAAAGGCACCAAGAATCTGGTGAAGAAAAGTAAAAAAGAAAGAAAGAAAAATATAAAGACTCATGGCAGTCAACCAAAACTACTCATTCAAATCAAGACAAGAACATTTTGAATGGCCTAAAACATGGATCGTTTCTCATTCTTCATTCTTACCTGCTCCATTGTAGCAGTCTTTGGAATGCCAATTATGGATATTGTATTGGAAACTTTGTCCTCCACAGATGCACTCCTGTAATCTTGATCCTTTCATGGACATTTGTAATCAAATAACAGTTATCAAGCATGAAAAAAATCACAAGAGGTTCCTATTCCTAAGAAATTTTCACAAAAATGAAACTTACCTGTGAACCAGAATCACTAAATTTCGGTGGTGGGAAAGGTTTGGATTCTTTCAGAACTTTCTCCGGTGCTTGAAATGGTTCGTGTTTGTAATCAAAAGATCTCACAGACCCTGTTCTATAATCAATGTCCCTGTAGTCCTGGTCTCTCCCTTCTGTAGCACTGCCACTTTGGAACTCAGGTTCGATCTTAATAGCCCTATCAGGTCGCTGATCATGCACTATAGCCTTAAGCCCTTTGAAGCCTTCACTTGGAGGTCCCTGATTTTTTTCATTCTTATCTTGATGGTAAGGGGGCCTTCCATCGTTTTGATTTTGCTTGGGATCCCTTTCACCAAGCCAAAGTTTACTTTCAGGCGCTCTACCAAGCAAACCTGGAAGACCCATTTCTGGGAATGGCAGGTCGAGTGGAGCTTTGAGGCCAACTGAGGGCAGATCCCTGGCAGCAAACTGATCACGGGGGAAGCCAGCATCTTTCCCAGGGAACTCTGTAGGCTGCCTTTCCCTGTCACTGAATGGTGGCGGGGCTCCGAGAATACTCTCTCTGCCAAAGCTTGGAGGTGCATTTTGATCGATCATACCTTTCAACATATTTGTCACGGGGGGTTTCTCCTTGCGACGGTTCTTCCATTCCTCTGCCAGAGTCATCTCTTCACCACTTCTGTAGTGGTCGATTGGGGGGCTATCGGTTGAATGCTGGAACTCTCTGTCTCTGTGTGCGCCTTCTGCACCTCTGAAGCCTGGTCTTCCCCTTTCCATCGGGGGACGATCATCGTTTCCGAACCTTATGGGAGACCGGTCCCTATCTCTGAATTCAGGTCCAGGGCGATTTCTGAAGTCCATATCGGAATCAAATCCTCCTCTTGCATTAAACGGTGGGCCACCTCTTCTGTCAAAGTCCATCCTCCTCTCACGTGAAGACATGTCCATATCACAGCCATCAATGTCATCCCTGCCCATTGGAGGCCTATCACGCATGTCCCTAAACCCATCATTTCTTCCCATTGGTTCTGAGGGAAATCCTCTCCTCCCATCCATGTCTTTCTTATCGTAGCGATGCATCTCTCTGTCTCTCATGTCCATTAACCTGTTCATTGGCTCCCTCTGTGGCATACCCCTGTCTTCCATGTCTGCCGAGTTCCTGCCTGGGCCCATGAAGTCAGGTGCAGTCATCAGCTTGTCTCTGATTGACATTTCATATTGCCTCCTAAGACTCAAGTCTCGCTCTTCATCAGATCTGAAGAACTCTCTGTTTTGATCTCTATCTCGCATATCCCGTTGTTCCATGTCACGTCCTCTCATGGGGGGACCATCACCCCTCCTCATGTCCATGGGGGGACCATCACCCCTCCTCATGTCCATGGGTGGTCCATCTAGAGGCCTGGGACCCATGTTCATCCCATCTCTACCTCTAAAATCAGGCATGGGACCATCGCGGCCTGCAAACATCTCTCCACGGTGGTCACCACTAGAACAAACATTTATACTTTGAAGTTAAGCTTTGGCAAAGAAACACAGACCACGAAATAAGCAACATAAACAAGCATTGAACTCAAGTGCAATTACTTAACTTAAGCAATTATCACAGTTAGTATGAACAAATATAAGTCCTTATGTACAAATGTTGAGTTCAGTAACACCATCAGTACAATTCTGTCTGCTTACCGAAAGGGCGGGCCCCCTCGCGATCTTTGTCCAGGTCCATCCCACATTTTCCTCCAGAACGTGTCTTATCTGGTGGCGGAGTTTAATTCAGTTTAAGTCTCATTTTACAGCAGAATTTACTAAACCGGAACAGAAAGCTAAAATATGGCCTTTTGGCCAAGAAACAGCCACCGACTCAATAATATATAATACAATAATTTAAATTGAACATAATGATGCTTTCCTGAACATACAGTATGATGACTGTCTTACAATATAATTCAACATCAGACTAGATTTTTCAAATAGGCTATAAATGTGAAAACTAAAATAGCTTATCTACAAGCTCACACAGCTAATTTGGCTACTGAAGTATCATTGTAGTATGAGCCTGCCCTTAGCTTGCACGTCTATTTTTGCAAGCGACGCCAGCCCGTGGTATTACGGGTTATAATGAGGCTTTAACACTGCAGGCTAACGTTAGCCGGCTACAAACCACCCGGCGTCCCGGCCTATTGATATTGACAATAATCTAATCCGTCCTAGACCTAAAAGCAAATGCAGGTGAATTGTGGCCATGATTGTCCATCCAGTTTAATTCAGGAAATTATAGCACTATTGGAGTAACGTGAATTCATTTATTACCGACTCTATCAAGGCCATTGTGGAAAAAAGGTGACGCGCTTAGCCACATTAGCTTAGAAGCTAATGCTATGTGGAGAGGTTAAGAAAACGATCTGAAACGTGCATCAAATAACTAATATCATAATTATCTCGTATCATATATTTTTTAACAAGCTGGCAGTGCGATATATATTGAAATACTAACCTTTATATATAGTCCACTATGGAGGATGAAGGGATTTCAGTCTTATCAGGATACGATACGGATACAGCCTGTCTGTCTCCTACGCTCTGACTGTGTCTGTGTGTCTGTCTCATAGATTTAGGTCTGTCTGCACAGAAACAAAGATGGAGGCCAAATCTGAGCTGTTTTCTTTCTTTTCTTTTTTTCTAACTTTATTGTACCCGAGTTTGCGTACAACAAATTTCCACTTTAGGCAAGGAGCAGCTGGTACTCATTACTCAATGACTGTAGGGGCCAGGGCCTACTGTAATAAAGGTATTTTAAGCATAATAAGATGTTTGCTCTTTTTCCACATTTCATACATTTGACTTACAAATACCATTTTGGTGCTATCTATTCATTCATAACTCCAGTATGCGTCAGAGCAATTCCACATTTCCACATAAAATAAATACGGTCAGATGATTTAATGATTTTTTACTTAGTTAATATAGAAACAATGCAATTTGACCGAATTACAATGTATTTCAGATTTGTTTTATTAACAGTAACATTCAAACAAGACATGGTTTAAATGAGTCTCCACAAATATTCTGAAAAAACAAAACTTTGTTGAGTGATTCTTCAAGGAATGTGTCACAGTTGCAGTTTAGTAATATTGCTAAGTTTATTAGTTAACAAGCATTTTAACAAACCCCTTTTCTCAGCTAAAAGCTACAATCAACTAAGAAAAACAAAACGTGGGCTATTAGCTACTTTACGAACAACGCCACAACAGCTGAAACTTTACTCTCCACAGAACGAAAATAGCCTACTACGTTTCGAATAAAGTGCGAATAAAGACAAAACACAAGCAAATGTTTTTGAGCATATCTCATAATAACTTACAGTAGGCCTATAGCAACTTGTGAAACTGACCAAAGGAGCAACATAAAGAGACAGCATTAAAAAATATATATAGGCCATTAGGCCTATATGAAGAAATAGCAGACCAATAAGATATTTTAATAAAGTTGTTTTCAGTACTGTTGCTGCTGGGTGGAAACCTAATATATGTTAAAAGAAAGTTATTTCTTCATTATTATATATATTTTTTAAAACAGCCGATCTACAAGTTCACGACGCGTCGCATATAGGAGCGTGTGGTGAGTTTGTAGTACTGCTATTTTCACTGCTTTAGTGCGACTGGCTTGTATGATGATGAAGTAGGGCATTCATTTACGAAAAAGATTTGAAAGTTGAGATTTGGAGACATGCCCGACAGCAACAATATTTAACACGTCCACTCATTGAGGGGCACAGAGCGGACAGGAGAGCAACGTTTAAAGGAAGTAGGCTACAGTGTACTGTACGATACATACAGTAAGACAATCACACAATCACACAGTTCACAGAGGGTGGATTAAATATACAAACGCAGCTCTTTGGCTTTGTTCAGACTGCAGGCAAATCCCATTCGTTTCTGAAATCTGATCTAGGACAGACTGTCCACACTGTTAATTGAAAAGTCATCAGATGGCATTTGTGTCATTGTTGACCTATCTGCATTGGTGGTGGTAACAAAGTAATGACATACTGTATTGTGTGAGTAATGCTATATTCATAATAGTACTCTGATGACAATGCGACGTGCTAGGATCTGCTAAGCGACCTCATCATACTTCCAAATATAAATCAGGGTTCCGTGTCCGAGTGTCCAAACTCACACACATCTTTAGAAATCCAATTTGAAAGAATTTCCAACCACCTAGGAATGTGGTTTAAATTTCCCCCTTTTTTTTGCTGTTAATTCAGACTTGATTAAAACAATTTGAATAGGCTGAAATGGGATTTGGGCTGAGTGTGAACAAAGCAGTGCTCCAGCCTCCATTAAGGATGTGGGTTAGGAGACAGCTGAACAGAATACAGACTTTATCAATATGCCACTACATTATGTATTCGGGATGGCACAGGTCCTTTTTACATTGTTTTTTACAGGGATACTTTAACATCTACTCTGGCTTCTGCGTGCATCCCAGACAGTTTAAAGCTGCTTGATTCAGTATTTGGATATTTCAGACATTATCATGCACCTACTGTATATTTCAGACATGTAGGCTACTGTAGGATATCTATGCCCCTCCTAAAATATATGAGCCTCATTGAAAACAAATGTGAAACACGTCTCTACTTCTGGTGATTGATATTGTCCTTCTAATGCTTGAGTGGACACACACACACACACACACACACACACACACACACACACACACACACACACACACACACACAATTTCATTGCTTTTTTCATAAAAAAAATAAGTAATTGAACAAGGAAGGACAATATCTGTCACCAGAATGGACTAGTATTTTCAATTCATTTAACATGGTTCAAGTTCAACACTTGGAGTTTGAATTGTGTGTCTGACCAAATGAATATCAAATATTGAATCGAGCAACATACTGTAACTGTACCGGGTGCACGCGAAAGCCGCAGTAGGCGTTAAAATACTACTTTGAATCAGTCTAATGACCCTGTGTTTGCAATGATGTTTGGAGAATGTCCCCGACCGTGGCAGTGGGTCTATGGCTGGCCAGCACTGCTGGTCATGGAGGCTGCAGGGCTGATGGCAGTGCATGTGTTGACAGGAGCCTGCGTGCCGGCAGGTCCCAGGGACCCTGGGCGTCCGGCTGGGGGTGCAGGAGTGTTGCCAGGTGGTACGGGACCCCCCGGAGGCCCCACGACGGGACTAGTGCCTCCCGACTCACTCTGTTCAGGGGACCGAAGTCTCTGCATGAGGGTGGTCACCCTTATCGCTTTCTGTGAGCCATAAACAATCGAGGGATAGTTAGTTCTAGTTCATCAGGTAGTGTTTCCAAAACAGTGGGCCGGGACCCATTTTTGGGTCGCGGACACATTTTCATGGGTTGCAACTAAATATCCTTTTTATTGTGTCCTACATTTAGTTTTTCATTATTATTTCAAAAATATTTTCTACAAGCTCACACATGATGTGAGCTTGTAGAAAATCGGCAATTTTCACTAGCTTGGATCCTGGAGAAACAGCAAATTCCTCTTTTGGATCTCAAACTAAAAGGTTTGGGAACAATTGTCTAGAGGTGCAACTGCTGTAAACTCCACTACAAATAAATGTAAAAAATATATAATTTGCATCTGAGATGTAGTGGATTCGGATACTCGAGTAAATGGTAATACGTTTTGTAAAAGTTACCTTCCACTTGGCTTTGGCAAAGTTCTTCTCTATCTGCGCACAGACTCCATCCTTGATGTTCTTATTTGAGGCTGCGTTCCCGGAAATCCTGAGGCAAAGGACAACCATTGGTGGAAGAAGCCTACTCAGATTTTTGGTTGAGCCAATTCATGGCAGTAGCCTGATGACCTACAGTAATAATACATAACCATTCATCACTATACGTACTGTAGTGTATGTTTTGTATTAACCGTAAAACTAGTCATTTTCAACTAAGTAAAAGCCCCTAGAATTATATTTAAGGTCAGGACAGAACTGTCATCTCTCATACTCCATATATAGCAGAGCCAATAAACAATGTTTTCAGTATTTCTGAGAGAGAACTTTTACCATTCATGGTTTATAGCCTCCTGTGCTGTTAGTCGTTGATCTTGGTCTATTTCCATCAATGATGCTACAAGTGTTTTGGCTGTAAAAAAACAAACAAACCTAGAGTTAATCCATGTAAATAATGAAAAGGACCCACAGACTTGATGTCATATGTAGAAAAAGGACTATACAGAGACATTGGAGATGGTGCCACATGGAGGGGGGATGAGGGAGGGAAGAGGGGTGGAAAAAAAAAAAAAAATCTTGGGAACTGCTCTTGTGTCATATGTAAAATTGCTATATGTATTGTATTGCACTTTCCAAATAAAACAAATATTATATAAAAAAGAAAAAGAAAAGGGCACTTTTCATCCTCGACGACCTCAATCTACACTTAACTTCTCTATAAATGTATATATATCATTTATACACTGTCAGAGTTACAGACCCATTAACGGTCCATTTGGTTCCTAACTACCAGTCAGAGTAGAATAGAGACCTTTACGAAGATACTGAAATAGAATATTAGACCATTTAGTCACATGATCATCAACATTCCTGGATCATAAAGTCAGATCGGATCACCCCAGCACCACTGCTGATAAAGCAAAGATTCCAGTTACGTAATCAAGTTTTAAGTTGTTAAACTAGGGTTCCCACACTTGTGATTTGATATTGATATAGTGTAGCAACAATGAAAACTGGCATTGATGGGATGTTGCTGGCTTTGATTGCACAAATGTCCTCATTCCCAGTAGTTACTTTAGGAAAAAAATGAAAAAACTAGTAAAAACACCTTCTGTCCTATCCCAAATTCCACCTGACTAATTTACTTTAAACTCGGCACGTGTGTCACCAAGGACCCCAGGGGATAGTGCAGTGCCTGTGTTGAAGTCGGTCAGATCGGTGTTTGTCCAGAACCGCTGATTCGACTAAAACACAATTATTGTGTTCTGCTTAAAAATACACTTAGCTCAACAGTCTGGGCACCGTGGCAGCCAAGTCAGCCGGAAGGTGTGCCGTGGGTTTGACTCCCAAGCCCGACGGCCTTTGTCACTCCCGAGTCCCCATCTCTCTTCCCCTTTCCTGTCTGTATACTATTCCCTATCAATAAAGGCATAAAAAGCCCCCCAAAAAAGAGAAAAAAAAACATTAGCCTGATGAGGCCCAGTGATCTCATAGTGATACCTGAGTCAGAAATGTCATCCCAGTATGGTGAATCAAATTCATAGTCTCCTGACAAAATCTTCAGGAAAAGGTTTTTATCGTGGTTATCATAGTTGTCCTCCTCCGCGTCATCATAGAACGGAGGGTTCCCCGACAAACTGTTGAGTTCGGAAGAGAAAGACACAACGTTAACCACTCTTTAAAAGCGTGCCCACATCACTTTGGTCTGGAAGCTTAGTTGCTACTAAAAGTAGTGCTTAGAGAAAAATAATATATACTCATGTGGAATGGTTCGTGTGAAAAATATAACAGTGAAAGGTTATATAAACTTTACTGTTTTATACTTTCACGTAGTTGTGAATAGGGCTGCAACAGTACATCAAACTAATTGGTTCAATCAGTTATAAAAAAAGCGATTCTAACAGATAATTGGTAAGTGATCATATTTTTTGTTATTATAGGTGACCATGGATAACACAAGGTTTGGTAACACTTACTAGGCACCTCTATAATGCATTATGGGTATAATGCTGTATAAGTATATAGTTACAATAGCTCAAAAATCATAATTTAGGGCAAAGTGGTTAATCAAACTAATTAATTTAGCCATTTATTTAGAAATAATCCTTTAAATTGTTTGCCTTGATTTGTTGATATAAAAAGCATGCTTTTGATTAATAAAAAAGTAATCCTCAGAGGAAGAGATCCTCAAAAGGCGCTGGAGATGGATAGGCCATACTCTCCGAAAACCAGCCTCAAACACCACAAGGCAGTCCCTCAAGTGGAACCCCCAAGGGAAAAGAAAGAGAGGTCGGCCACGGAACACCTGGCGCAGAGACTTGGAGGCAGATGCAAAAGCTATGGGCCAGCTTGGGGACAGCTGGAAGTGTTGGCTGAGGATCGGGATACTTGGAGAACTAAGTAAGTAAGTAATCCATAAAAAACTATTACAGGAACACTTACAGGATGTACATGATGACCCCTATTGCCCAGCAGTCGACTGGCGTTCCATATCTTTGCCTCCCGATCACCTCAGGAGCTGAAAACACAATACACAAGATCATAATATCACCTCAGGAGCTGACAAAACACAATACACAAAATCATAATATCGTTGCTGATGGGTGGAAACCTACAAAATGGTTACTTTTTGGAATTTAAATAAAGAATAGCAGATCTACAAGCTCAAAATGCAATACGTTTATCTATTTTAGTAGGGCAAAGTAGGGCATTAATAAATAAATAAAAACACACAAATTAAGTTAAAACAGAGATAAGAGGTTTCTGCCCAACAGCAACAATATATAAAATGTGTCATCCCTCAAAACCATATTGCACACCTCACTTACATCATCTTTAATCAAAATGCCTTAATACAGTTGACCAATTATAGTTAAATTAATGCTTTTGTTACTGATCTAAAACCAAATCCTTACCAAGATAATCTGGTGTGCCACAGGGGTCCTTAATGAGTCCATTTTCCAGTTTGGCTAGTTGGAAGTCACTGATAACAATTTTGGAGTGCTTCAAACGATTAAAGTACACCAAATTCTCCAGCTGCACCAGACAGAAATAGATATTAAAGTAATCATTGTGATTAAAAAGGAATAACATGAAGGTATTTTTTTTGCCATGATTACCAAATGCAACTGTGCACTTCTGTGGTGTAAGAATCACTTTGCACTAAAAGGGTTATTTCACTCTAAAACAAACAAATTGTAACGTCTACTTTCCTTTTGTGTGCACCCCAGGCTGTTTTAAAATATTCATATGCTCAGACTCGCCTAAACCAAAATTGTGTTTAAGTTCAGTACTTGAGTAAATCTACTCATTTACTTTCCACCACTGGTGCACTTTATTTCATTTCATTATTTGGATTAAAGCATATTATTGTGGCATGTCAAGTGCAGGTGCTACCTTTCAGCACTAGGTGTCAGCGATGGACAGTGTATTTATGTATGTAATAAGAAGTATACCTTCAGGTTTCTGTGGACGATTCTCAGTGAGTGCAGGTAGGCGACAGCCTCCAGCACCTGTCTCAGTACATTGCTGGTGTCCTGCTCTGAGTAGTAGCCTTGGTCTAGGATCCAGTCAAACACCTCTCTGCCTGTAGCCCTGAGGTGTGCAATAGATGTAAGCACAAGTGAGAAGTGAGAACACTTTCTGGGCATCTCCACCTGATACACTTCCGACGGTGCCATGGTGAGCCAGCACCGTCGGAAGTGTGTCAGGCCCAGGGTCATCAGCCGGGAGCCACCCTTCACAGATGTTTGGCTCCTTTAATCCCGGAACATCTCTGGGCGGGAGAGCAGGGACAGGGACCTCTCCCTGCCGCCCTCTGCAGCCAGCTGAAGGATTCTTGTTCTACCCACACTCTGTCCCCTGTGTTATTGTTTTGGTGTTTATGCATGTCAGGGACGTCCTTGGTCCTTCTCCCTGATTCAAGCGTGGGCCTGACCGCACACCATAATTAGTGTTCTTTTCAGTGAAGTAAAACTAGCAATAGCACAATATGAAAATATGACACAAAGCCAGGCGTTGGAGGGGCTAGCGCCGGTTTAAAAAAGGGTGAAAAACACGGACATAATGAATAAGGCCTGAATTAATGGAGTTGTATTGTATTGTAATGTAAAATCTTCAAAAATATATTATTATAAGTTCACAAATCTATTCGATCAGCTATTTTTTAATAGTTGTAAAATAAAACAGGGCTAAAGTGTTTAAACTGTTCCTCATTTTTGCTTCTAAGCCTCTGGGAAGCCTACAATTTATGTAAATTGCCAGGGAAAATGGAAATGATGCTGCCATCAAACTATGAAAGGCTGCTGGTAGCTAAACCACGAAAGCCACAGAATGAGTGTATATTTTCCCAAGAGGTCTAGTCTGTTTATGAATATGGCTTTTGTTGATGCATGTGATTGTTTTTGTTTCTTCTTTTTCTTAGCATAAACTGTGCATATATTTAAATGTCTTAACTGTGTGTGTGTGTGTGTGTGTGTGTGTGTGTGTGTGTGTGTGTGTGTGTGTGTGTGTGTGTGTGTGTGTGTGTGTGTGTGTGTGTGTGTGTGTGTGCGTGCGTGCGTGCGTGCGTGCGTGCGTGCGTGCGTGCGTCCCTAGAACCACCGCCTTTAATTAATCAAAGGCTCACAAAGCGCCTCAACAAGACACTCACAGCTCCAGGAAGAGGAAGTACTCTTTCTTGGTCTCGAAGACATCGACCAGCTGGAGGATGTTATGGTGTTTCACCCTATGAAAGGAGGAGAGGAATGTGTTTAGTTTGAGCAGTAAATCCTGATTTATACTTTGTTGTACAAGTTGGTCAAAATAGCAGATCTATAAGCTCACAACTCATCACATTATGAGCTTGTTGACCATCTATTTTTGGCGTGCAACACCCTCATGCGACGTAGGATAAATCAGGCTTAAGTTACTTATAAATCAGGCGTATCATTCAAGCCTATGATACCAGCAATGCAATATCATCTTGAAAATAACATCACTGTCGGGCAGAAACCTTTCATCTTCATGTTTCATATTTTTATGTTTTCTTTCATAAATGATTGAATGCCTCATCTTTTATGTCACTCAAAATTCTCAAAAAAGATGCATGTATATGGGCTATTTTCACTTTAAATTCGTTGCCAACACAAGGTTGAAAGTGCATGTGTCTGCAATTATGCATGTATGAGGGATTTATAAAGTCAATTTTAAATCCAGTCTTATGTTTGTTATTGTATATTACAGCAATAAGAGAATTAAAAACTTCACTCACATTTTCAAGATCAGGATCTCATTCTTGGCGGCTTTCCTCACTTTTCTCCCATCCTTTTTGATGAACTTTTTACAGGTGAACATTTTCAACGTATTCCTGTCCTTTGCTCGGAATATCTCGCAAAATTCCTCTCTGACAAGACAGACGAAATAATTCACATTAACATCATAACAGTTTAACCATTAAAACAAGACCCCTTTTCTTTAAAATAAAACATCAGATTTTTGTATCAGTGACAAGAGATAAACAAACGTATGAATCACAGAGACCATGGGCAGACATAATGAAAAGACTATGTCGTTGTGCAAAACATGCCCCTTCAAGACAAAAGAAAAATATTTTCTCCCCTTCAAGTCCCAATTTAGTAAAGCCAATTCCCAATTCCCCTGCAGCCTCTCTACAAGTACTCCATCTCCGCCAACCCCCACAATCAGTCTTTGGGAGGGTGAAGAAAGCCTCAGGTCTCCTCCGATACCCGGACCGTCAAGCCAACATCTTCTTTCCACCCGACAGTGACAGGTCTCACTAGGGGGTGTAACGCATGTGGAGGTACACGCTACAAACTTATCTTCATACAATTTATCCTCACTAATGCTCATTATAATAACATGGTATAATTTCTGTCTAAACCCACTGCCTCTCAGAGTTAGGTTATGAGCAGTTCAGAAACCAGCCTACCAACCATGTGCAGTCCACCTCTGAGACACAGAGCTGGTAGACAGAGTTAGGCTTTCGCCTTTATTTTTTATATTTTTTATGGAGGGACAGACAGTAGGCTTACAGGAAATCAGGAGAGCGATGAGGGGGGGGTGACATGCAGTAAAGGCTCTCGGGATCGGGAGTCGAACCCGCGGCACACTGCCAGACTGGACTACCAGCCAGAAACTGTTTTTGAGCTGCCAGTGACTTTCTGCCATGCAGTTCTATGGAAAAGATGTGCTGGAAGTTGGAACACTGCCCTATTTTTTGGCGGCCAGCTCATCAAGGTCACTTTTGATCCTGACAACCCGGTCATTTAATCGTTCCAACATCCCAGACTCTGTGGAACAAACTCTAGTATTGGAATATATAATAATAATAATAATCAGAATTGTACAGCTTCAACAATCTAAATATAAATAGTCCTCGCCAGCAAAGAATATGGTAGACTATAAAAATAAAAAATAAAGTGTGACATTGCTATATAGTCTGGTTGCCCTGTTATAGCGCCTACACACTGTAGGACTTTTATAGTCATCAGTTTGTTATGTATTTCAAACTAGTGGAGTCCTTTTTTAAATCTGCTGCCATTATATCTTTGTGGCTTTCATACTAAACAATTGATCGCCGACTAGTGATCACACACTGCAATAGTACCAAGATGCGATCCAGACCTGATACATATAAGCTACATTTGTTTTTTTATTTCAATTCATTTTGACGTCTCACATTATGTGCAGGATCTCATGATACAATTTTCCAATTTCCAATTTAGGCATTTAGCAGATGCTCTTAACCCATTCTGACCGGGCACCCATTTTGGTGTTAGCATCATGTTATGCTTTAGCTATTGAGAAATAGCAGATCTACAAGCTCATAGCGCGGCACCGAGTGGCGCGCTACGAGCTTGTAGGTCTGCTATTTTAGAAAAATCGAAGAGCAACTGACATTTTTATAATCTGATCTCGGGTCAGAATGGGTTCATCAGACCAGTGTGTGTCCAGTGGAAACCTCGTATGAATCTGATCTCAGGTCAGAATGGGTTAATCCAGCGGGCTGTTGTTGTGATCGCCGCTATGGGATATTCTTCTACACTACAACAAGCGATTACACCATTTCAAAGTGGATTTCCATGACAAGCAACTCAGCGGTTGGTGCAGTAGCTGTTCAAAGTTAACTCTATACTTAGGCAGTCTAGGCTATTAGAGGCAATTAAGCACAGTACTTGAGTAAATATACATAGTTATTTGACACCGTACTGCTTGCTGCACAGGTATACTCACGATTTAACAATTTGTCCCAGGTCATATTTGTCAGCGACTTCGGAAGGAGTGTTGTAGTCCTTCTCCCCAACTGTTAGACAGCCAAATGGCATGGCCACACCAGCCCTAGCCAGGGAGCACACCGCTCAACACAACCTGTTAACAACACCACAACAACACAACAAGTAGAATTATTTTTCAGCTACCAAAAAAAACAACTAAAAAAACCCACACCGAATGGTTAACCCATTAAAACTGGGAAAGCATCTGTGTCATTTTTAGATAAAGCAATACGTTTTTCAGAAGATTTAGAACTGTGTTTTAGAACAGTAGTTCTCAAAAAAGTGACACGCTGTACATCTGTACATGTTTAATTATTGCACCACTCACTTCAGATGGGTCTGATTTTTTTTAAAACACAACTCTTCTCTTCTAGGGGTGTCCCTGGCACAAAAACACTTCAGACGGGGGAGTCTGCGGCCGAAGCCAATAGTGTCTGAAGCCAGTAGGAAATCCTGACTTCCTGAAAGTTCATATAATGGCCTGTTGTGGTGCTGTCATTGGGCCCAAAAAACCCCATAGCTCCATAGAGGTCCTTGTATTTGGGCCCAACCTAGACTGTATTACCTTAATAAACATGGTCATGAATACTTTCTGCTTCCAGTCACTAGTTTAAAGTCTCATTTCTCATGTCATAATATTCTTTTTGGAAAATTATGGTCCCATTTATAAAAAAAATGACAATAAAGTCGAGTATGTTCTGAGGGGCGTGGCTACCTTTACAGTCTATGATCGGGATCCACCCCCCGCTCGAGTCAAAACAAAAACCAACATGGGAAGTCCCGCCTCGTTGTCTGGGCCAGCCAATGGCCAGCTGGGCCCAAACGGATCTAGAAATGATGGCGATTTACAATTCAAGGGCTGACCCTTGAATTGTGGATCGTACGTCGTCCATATCAGACCCGGAGAACGCTTTGTCCATATTTTCTTACGTCTATGGGCCAAATACATATCCTTTTGGCGGTCCGTGGCACAAAAACGTTTGAGAAAGTTTTTGATTTACATTTTTTAGAACTGATTTAGAACTTTGGAAAGGCATTTGTAATTGGCCTCATGCAGTTCTTAAATGGTTAAATCAGCAACAGAATCACAAAATCTCTCCTTTATTGAGTGAACTGTGCAGGACTGTGAGTCAACAACTGCATTTTGTATAAAGTACCCTGCAGTTTCTGTCTGTCTGTAAACAGAACCTCTGTGCAGAGAAGAACCTGATGTGCTCTAGCCTTGACCCCCCTCTCTCTCTCTCTCTCTCTCTCTCTCTCTCTCTCTCTGATTCAGCAACAACAGCTGTGGAGTTGCAGACCTTTTTTTTGCCTCTCAAGAGAGCTATGGGTATTCATGAAGAATTAACAATTCTCCTACTCGTTTTAAATAGTGTTTCTAATGATGATAATTGCACAAAATCTGGTGACATGCATTGTTCTGTATCGTCTTGTCAACTTTCAGCTCACATGCATTTAAGCAAAAGCATCTCTCACATTAAACAGCCTAACTATACAAGTAACAGCAACTGACATCACATACTTAATTATATTGCATTAAATGGCATTAAATGAGTGCAATATAATGATAATCAACCTAACCGATTTAATCAATAAAATATGTATTAAATACATTACAATAAATAATGTAATACACATATACACATTCACTATTTTCAGCTATTATATAGTCAATTATAAAACAGTCATGTTGACCCGTTATATATAATTGCAGGTTAATTGGTTATTTAACCCTATTACAGTTTTTCACGATTGTTAACACACAAAAATCGAAAACACAATTTGCACAACCTTCACTTCATGTACCTAATCTGAATCACTCGACATAATTTGCACTACATCACACTCCCTTATTTGCATTAGACTTTCATTCTCACATCAAATCTCAAAGCATCAACCTACAACACACAAATAGTCAAATCTCTAAACATTCAGGTCTGGTGAGCAATTTTCTATCAGGACTGCAGCATAAAAGGGGCTTGAGAGCCTGTGTTTTGTCTGGTGAACAATGGAGAACCTTGAAGAGATCGACAACCAGAGAAGTTGAGGGGTAAGAGTGAGAGGAGGAGGAGGAGGTAGAGGAGTAGATGGACAGAGAGAAGGATGAGGACATGGTGGAGGAGGAGGAGGAGGAGGAGGAGGAGGAGAACAAGGTGGTGGACGAGGAGGAGGAGGAGGAGGGAGAGGAAGAGGAAAAAGAAGAAGGAGAACGGTCATATCTAATGAGATTAGGGCAACTGTGGTTTGACTATGAGCGAGGCTGGCCAGAGGGTCCAACCCAATCTCAGCCATTACACAGTTGTTGGCATCATTAGAAAATGTTTCTGTTCTATTCCTTCCACCTTATTCTCCTTTCCTGAATCCTATTGAGGAGCCAGCTTTGAGCAGGCTGGTTTACAGTAAAAAAACAGAAAAAAATAAATCGCCTGGTGGAGACAATGAACGAGGTTAATTTGAAATTCAACAGGACAACTTTACATTTACTGAACAACTGTTCCATCTTTGGATGCTACATTTTGGCGGAGAATGTCTGTGTGGCAAATCGGCTTAATATTTGGCAAATCTTGCATTAGAAGTGACAACGGGAACAGAGTGGGAGTAGAGTGAATGTGACTGAGCTGTTGAGAGCGTCAGTCATGTCCCCATCGTAACCTGACTGAGCTGCTGAGAGCGTCAGTCATGTCCCCATCGTAACCTGACTGAGCTGCTGAGAGCGTCAGTCATGTCCCCATCGTAACCTGACTGAGCTGCTGAGAGCGTCAGTCATGTCCCCATCGTAACCTGACTGAGCTGCTGAGAGCGTCAGTCATGTCCCCATCGTAACCTGACTGAGCTGTTGAGAGCGTCAGTCATGTCCCCATCGTAACCTGACTGCATCAGTCATGTCCCCATCGTAACCTGACTGAGCTGCTGAGAGCGTCAGTCATGTCCCCATCGTAACCTGACTGAGCTGCTGAGAGCGTCAGTCATGTCCCCATCGTAACCTGACTGAGCTGCTGAGAGCGTCAGTCATGTCCCCATCGTAACCTGACTGAGCTGCTGAGAGCGTCAGTCATGTCCCCATCGTAACCTGACTGAGCTTCTGAGAGCATCAGTCATGTCCCCATCGTAACCTGACTGAGCTGCTGAGAGCGTCAGTCATGTCCCCATCGTAACCTGACTGAGCTGCTGAGAGCGTCAGTCATGTCCCCATCGTAACCTGACTGAGCTGCTGAGAGCGTCAGTCATGTCCCCATCGTAACCTGACTGAGCTGCTGAGAGCACCAGTCATGTCCCCAGAGTGTATATATATATAGCGTCCACCAGTGGTGGAAAAAGTGAAAGTATCAATTCTGCAATGTAGAAATACTCTGTACCAAAAGTAGAAAGTATAGCCTACTACTCATTATGCACAATGTCCAATTTCACAAGTTTTCAAATATCATAAAAATCTTTTGAAAATATCAGATCTACAAGCTATATATATATATCGGCTGTTGGACAAAATGTATATAGGGATGAAGTGTTTAATGTATGTTTTGAAATAAGAATCAAAATATACATAGTATAATATATATAGTATAATAACTATAGTAACTTGTTAACAAGAAAGTTTTAAAATATTGGAAATACTCCAGTAAAGTAAAATACACCACAATCTGAAACAAACAGCAGTGCTTTCAATATAATAAATGTAGGTGCAATGAACCGAACGGTAACTAAGTAGATGGATAGAGTGGGAGGAGGATCAAGGACACAACGTTTCAGGTTTAGGCTCCAAGACTGTGTGTACAGTATGTGTGTAATTTGTGGAGGGTTTCAATTGAGATTAATGTTAGGCTTGTGTTTAAGGAAAGCGAGATGACACGGTTGGTTTATCACAGACAGACAGACAGACAGACAGACAGACAGACAGACAGACAGACAGACAGACAGACAGACAGACAGACAGACAGACAGACAGACAGACAGACAGACAGACAGACAAACAGATACATTTCCTCAACAGCAATGTTTTGGATGTACAAGCAATGTTTCCACCTGACAGCAACATGTAATTAGCCACAGATTCTTGTTATAAAGGAGGATTGGCAAATAATGAGTGCAGCCAGAGAGCATAGGTTACGGTGTCTCGGGCTGTGAATCATTCCTTCAGCATGAGCGCGGAGAGTACTTTACACAAGGACACCACAGGCAGCACACAGAGGGGCTCATTACGCCCTCCTCATTGTGTCCACAGAGATGCTTTAATAAGGTGTTGCTCATATAGTCACGATGCAACACATTGTGAGATTACAAGTACTTCTGCTGTTTTTTAAACTGACTCCGCCAGATAGCGGCAGCAGCGAGTTCCTCCTCCTGCTCCCATCTGGTCTCTCTCGGGCAGAGACGATGCACTCCGGTCAAATGCTGATCGGAGCGATCAACGTGAGACTGATGACGTATTGTAGCTGTGCCACAGCTCAAATGTAAACACAACCTAACAAGACTACAACTCAAAATTATTATGGAGATATCAGATTTTTGTCCCGCTGCTTCCGGTTCATCGTTTCTGCTTGAGAGAGACCAGATCAAGGTAGGAGGAGGGAACTTGTGAACTCAATACTGCCGCAATCTGGCGGAGTCAGGTCAGCCGTTTTTGCCTTTTTGAGGCAAAATTAATTCATGGAAAAATGTGGAAAATAAACTGTGAACTTGAACACTAAAAAAAAGCTGATAAATGGGTACTCTCTTGATTGGCTGAAAAATGAAAATGTATTTTTTGAGGGGTGCTAGCCCCTCCAACATCTGTCTGTGCAGTGTTCTGCCTGTGACGCCATCATGTCTATGGACTTTTTATGATGATTCTTTTGACTTTCGGGCCACGTCAATGGCAAATGACATCACGTGACCTCTTTGTGTGATGTCATGTCAGTCAATATAAATACATCTTCACATCATACATAATCATCATGATAGTCGGGAAGACCCCTGTTAGTGAACAAACACTCTAAGTGTGCGCTACTATAGTGCTTTAACCTTTAACAGAAACGTTTTATTTGAATCAAAACGTATAAATTAACTTACTTCGAGTAAGCACGTAGTGCATAGCAATGCAATCCATCCACTGTACATTCTCTGCTAGTAAAACATACTCGTGCTCCCTCAGGTTGCGATACGATAGCATTTCATGTTATCCTGGTAACGTTGGTGGGGTTGTACATGAGCAGATCATCTTCTAGAGTCTGCTCATTGCTGTTCCGCTGTTCGTCCTCAGCAACAGCTCTAAGCCATTCGTCTAGCTCAGCATTGCTGCTCCTGTTGTAAACAAACAGATCTGATGCTCCTATGAAGCTGGGTCTGCCTTTGGCTCCGGGCACTGGAACCTTGCGGAAGCGTTTGAAATTGGTGGTGGAGCCGTTTCCCTGGAAGTGCCGTGGTTTGACTGTCAGTGATCTAAACTCGATGAATAACCCAGTTTGAGGAAGATCTTCGTCTGCCCCCGACACGGGGGTCTCCAGTTTGACTTTGGTGGGCTTCAGTGGGGTCTCAGAAGACTTCTGTTGGCCAAAAACACCATTGCATTCTTCTGAATGCACAACAACGGACACCTCCTCCTCTTTGGCAGCCTGCCAGAGAGGAGGACTGGACTTCTGATTGGATGCCTCATCTTCCACAGGCTGTGGCTGCTGTCTCCTATTGGATGAAGACCGCTCCTCTGTTTCAAGGCTCTGGTTTCTATTGGACACTGGTAACTCCTCTACTTCCATGCTTGGCAGCTGATTGGCGAGCCGCAACCTCTTGCTAGAAAGTGTCCCGACACTTAAAGCCTCTCTCTGATTTGTGGAGTGTTCACACTTCTTAGCGTCTACAAGCGCATCAGGCCGGGTTTTGTTGCGTCCTGCTGGTTGAACCTGCTGGTACGGCTGCTGATCATCGAAGTCGTCCATGTCCTCAGACTCTATTTCTTCCAGCTCAAACCCTGCATCCATCTCCTTCCTCTTTCTGCCCTGGTCAGGGTAGCAGCCGGTGGGAGATTGGCCCGGGAAAAACTCTGACCCCGAGGCCTGGTGACCAAGATCCCTGGACCGCTTTGACTCCAACACAACAGGGGAGGAGTCATCTTCCCGAGGTCTTTTCTTATCGGGTGGCTGAAAGAAGCTGGCGAGAGAAGACCGTTTCTGTGGAGACGTTACTGTAGATGGCTTCTGTTTTTGAGGGGACTGCTTCAGAGAGAACATGGCCCCAAAGCTGGTCGCCTTAGACGGGACTGGATGCACAGTAAGGTCAGCCACACCTGCTGTCACAACACCTTGGTGTGGTGATCTGTCTGTCTGCTTCCCGTGTGAGGTTGTTTTCTGTGTAGAGCTGATAGATGAACTGATGGTCTCAGCCACCGTAATTACTGAGCTGCCTCTGTGTCTCTTCTCGGGAGTCTCTCCTACTGCTGTCACCCCCGTTACCTCATGTTGATCCAAACTGATGCCTTGTGAGGGTTCTGTGTTGACGGCGTATGCTGTGATGTTCAGAGATACTCCTGCTAACACTGTCTCCTCCACTGCATTCTGGGAATGTGTGGCACCGTGAATTCTGGACTTTGCACAGACCCCCACCGTGTCTGTCATGGCATGGGTTGGATTGCAGTATTTGTCACAAGAGATGTAGACGGCGGCCAAGCCAATCTCAAACTCTGGGATCCACCGCAAGGCTTTCTCTTGCAGAATCCTCCCCACAGAGTCAGCCCAGTCCATGGTGGAAGAAGGTACTATGGAGGCCTGGGAGCTCCTGGTGACCACGTTGACCACGCAGCTCTGTGGCGACTGTAGCAGCGGGCGGGGAAGACTGCCTTCTGCCAACAGCTGGCTCTGCCCACCTCCAAAAGCCACCGTTGCACCCACACGTTTGAGCTGTTTGTCACTGAGGAAGACAAAGGTTTTCCCAACAAAGAGCCGTCGGCGTTCTGGCCTGGCTGTGAGATCCACCTCCTCTCTGTGCAGATGGGGCTCATCCAACTCTGGGACGAAACTGTCAGCTTCAGGGATGGGATGCTTTTGCTGAACTGCTCTGCTCAGCTCACTGATGAACTCCTGTTTGATGATTGGTCGGCAGCACAGGAGAGCACTTATAGTCTTGATGGTGACCGTGACAGTGGGCATGACCAGGTGAGTACAGTCCTCTGTCCAGCTGTTGACCAGTACACCTCCCAGAGGAAGCAGGGCCTGAGAGAGCCTCGCCTTGCCCTCATCGTCCACACGCGATGAACAAACCACCAACTGCATCCTGTCCACACTGAACTCGCTTTGGAAAACTCCAAAGGTGACTTGGTCTCCTTCTCCCAGGCTCAGCGATGTGTTATTTGACAGACGCTGATTGTTGACAAACGTTCCATACTTGGAGCTGTCCTTCACTGTTAGGGTCTGGTCAGTAGCAGCGAGGTGGGCATGAACCCTGCTGACGGACCGGTCACGAGACAGCAGGATGTCACAGTTCTTGCGTCCCACAACATACTCTTTACCAGGGAAGAGGTAGTGGCACTCACCCCCAGCTACCAGGCGCTTCATGATCCACATTCTGTCAAGAACTACAACATTCACCACTAGATATACTGTATAGATATATACATATTTGTGGTCCTCATGCAGGCTTGTCACTGCAAAATACAGCAACTTCCGTACAATCTAATTACATAACAATTATGCGCCGATACAGAAATCACATGAAGTCGCTAATGATGTGAACACCAGACATGGTATCGCCAAAGTACATTTTTAATTCATTACAGTATGATAGCCGGTCGCTGTGATTAGCAAATATGATACATGATTTTTAATGTTTAAACTTCAGTATGATAGAATGCCAATTTTATGTTCTTAAAAAAACAGCCTATGACAGTCCTCTATGACGTCAGCCATACACACATTTATTACATTTATTTTATTTATTTTGTGACTTGAATGTCACATGACATCACGGGGGGTACACACAAAGCCACACTTCAGGAATCGGTAACATAGGACACTCCAAAACCAGGATCGGTATTGGACCCAAAACTCTGGAAGGAAGATGCAACCATAGACTGTAAAGAATATGGTCCCAAAAAGAAACAACAGGTCTGGGAATACCCATATATGGACTTTTTTGTTCTCCTTGGACTGCCTTTATTTTCGGGGCGGGCCCGTCTAGATTTTGAATGGACAGGTATCAGTCAAAAAGGAGACATCGAAAAGGAAGGACGGGTGGGGAAGGTTCAACATAATGGAAAGTCAGAACAGGTCAGCTCCATATATGGAGATCTAAGGGTTTGATGAGGTCAGATAAACTTGGTGTCCTGAGGTCAGATCTACTGTATATAGAGTTGCTGGCCTGCTCCACATATGCAGATCTAGGTGATGATCCAGTGTTCTCCATGTATGCATGGCTATCTATAGGGTTTGATGAGGTCAGTGTCGTGATCTTCATCATGGAGAAATATATGGCACGTGTCATGAGGCGTGACGGACTGACATGAATTGATCACAATGATCACTAAGGTAATAAAATCAAGTGTAAAGTCCAATCAAATCAATGACATGGTAATCCTTCTGGGAGAAGGCTTCTGCAGCCGGTAGCAGGAGGAAAATAGCGACCAGACTATTAATTAATATTGTAGCAGTGTAGCTTCCTTGCCGCCTGGGTGCAGCACATTCAGAGGAACACTATCCCTCCCAGTTACACTCACTGCTGCAAAGGCACCCGGACTAACCTGTATAGGAGTCCCAATATACAGTAGGCTCTATGCACACAGAATAACTCTTCCTACTGTATGCTTCCTACTTCTGGGCCTTCCCTACTTCCTTCACAGTTCACAGGTATTACCGATGACACTAATAAAGGCTCTGTTCCATTCTGGTCAAACAGAGTCAGGGTGCTGATATTGTGCATGTTGGCTCACTGGAAACACTCTGCTACTCCAGTGGGTCTCAAAATGTCCTTGAGTGGGTTCCAAATGTCCCCGGTCCCTATCGGTATGTAACTCTGAGAGTGTACAAATTGGTTCCATGTCTGTCAGGCCATAGCCTACAGTATATGTGGTATGCACCTGGACCACAAGACCAGCAGGCGCCCGATCATGTTATTTTCGGATCGGGAGCCAAAAAACACCCCTAGTATCAATATAATATCCATATCATGATATTAGACTGGATATTGTACTGTTGTGTTCTATGAAATATAAATATCGGATCGTGAAAAATCTGTATCGGCAGATGCTCAAAAACAAATGATCGGGAGCAAATCTACTCATAACACATCACGTTGCAAACGTGTTAATGAGTGTGTAGATCTCTGTTTTGTTCTGGGCATGTTATAATAACGTATTTCCTGTTTTTAGCAACAATATATTATTAGATGCCCAGAATAGAGATGCTAGGGTTCATGTGGTTAAACAATGCACTATGCAATACATAAATAAATAAAAACCACCGTAGCTTCGACCCCCGAAGGCAGAGTTGTTAAATAATGCCCTTTATTAGTTACAATTGATGACAAAGCTAAGCAACCCTGGTCCCTGCCTATGCTGGCATGCATGGGGCTGAGCTCCACTCTCGCTGAGAGGACGTATACAGTACAGTACAGTACAGTACAGTACAGTACAGTAATAACATTTTACTGTGGATAACTGGGTTTTACTGTGAACTGCAGACGGAGACGTCCCGCTGGGGCCGCGCATAATATAATTTCATAATGAGTCTTGGTTTTTACAGCTAATTACGTGTTAACACTTTTACATGCTGTATCAGCACATCGTGACAGTAGTGAAGAATCCATGGGATTTAACCCATTCTGACCTGAGATCAGATTCATACGAGGTTTCCACTGGACACACACTGGTCTGATGAACCCATTCTGACCTGAGATCAGATTCTAAAAATGTCAGTCGTTCTTCGAATTTTTCAAAAATAGCAGACCTACAAGCTCGTATCGCGCCACTCGGTGGCGCGATATGAGCTTGTAGATCTGCTATTTTTCAATAGGTAAAGCATAACATGATGCTAACACCAAAATGGGTGCCCGGTCAGAATGGGTTAAAACAATGCTCTTACTCTGAATACGTCTCATTGGTTCAATATTATAAATCCCACAGACAGACTTTCACTTTCAAACAATTCACTGTAGTATGACGAAGTAGGGCATTTATTTACAAAAAAAACAATACAATGTAAAACGTAAAAGATATTTGTAAATAATATTTCATACGTCAAATGTAAGAAAATCTATGAACTAATAGGCTATTTTAGCTATATGCAACGACTAAGTATGAAGTAGGGGATGAAAGGGCGCTCTCTTGGTATAGCCAGCCAGAACGATCATCGTTTGTGTTACTTATGTTATATTAAATTAATAATTCAGCATTGTATCTTCTACAGATGCACATGCGTCCTGTATACATATAGTGTTGCATTATGCACTATGCAGCACTCGTCCTCTACATATTTACTCACGACCCATGAAAATGGTTCCCGACTCCCGACCCACTGTTGTTCCGTTGGAATACTGTATGAGTCTCTGGACAGACACGGCTCTGAGGCAATTCAGCATTTCTTGTTTTTGTTGGAGCTACTGCACAGTCTGTGAAGCTCAGCTTCACTCTAGTAAGACAGATTTTTATTCTAGCAGGCCTGACTCTCACTTCCTGCTTCTTTCCTCTGCTACACCAGAGACTCCTGGTTGCTGTTACACTACCTGTCATTCATCTAGGATTTCTACATAATTCTAGAATTTTGGAGAGTGTGTAGGCCTCACTAGCTGAGGATGTCAGCTATCCCACCAGCTAAACATCTCCCAACAAACTCCACAGAGAAGGCATTGTCTTTATGAAGTTTACTCGTCAATTTGTGAAACTGTAACTACAAAATACAAACATTCCAAATTACTGTTACAATACAGAAAGCATGTGTCAAAGTACAAATCACTTATCACTTAAGCTGATTTAAAATACATCTGTACAAATGCAAACAACATGAAACAACATAAAATAACCTGCCATCATAGAATCAACAATCAAGTTACTCACAGACATTGCTTTTAGCCCAAGACAAGACACAAACAGCAGTACAGCTGAAGACATTTGACTGACTGACTGACTGAGCACAGCTGAAATATATGTTGTAAAACTTGTATCTAATTGCAAGCACAAGGCAAACATGAAAATAAGAAACCCTGGGGTACCACAGGGTGGTGCAGTTTGACAGAATAATTAAACATGACCACTACACTGTGGGGGCAGAACAGAGAGCTAGATACAGTATGTTACTGTATGCAGTCCCTTGCATAGGCTCAAATTTACATTGACTGCATGGATGAAAGATTTATTAATGGATAAAAAAAATTAATGGATTTATTCCATGCAGTGCCATGCCAGCATTGGTGAACAGTAACTACAGTTTACTTAGAGTGCTGTACTTAAGTATTCAAATTGAAATATTTTGAGATTTTTGACTCCACCACATTTCTAGGAATTAAGGGACTCTTGAAACTTAAGCCCTATTTCAAATATATTGAAAATAGTCGATCTACAAGCTCACAGAACTTATAGATCTGCTATTTCCAGTATATTTGAAAATGTCTTAAAATTTCAGGCAATTTCTGAAAATGTACTTCGTAATTTGTACTTTTAATTTTTAATTTTAATTTTACCCACCACTGCATGTCATGTAAGAAAGACATTATTAATTCAGAAAGCAATTGATTTTGCAATTGCAATTGCCGCAAATGTCATTTGGGTCAGATCGGGCTGAAATTTGGTGAAAATCGTAAATGACTGATGTCACGAGAAGTTCACTATCCACATGGAAGCCACACCTTTATTACAGTAGAGCTGTCAGAAATGAACATATTCAGGTCATCAAAATGGCTTCCCCCCTCAAAGTGTTCTATAGCTTACTACTGTATATAGAACAAGATAATAGGCTGCCCTCCTTCACGGCAGGAAGGAGCAAAGGGAGTCCGCCACTTCACAATCGCTGATTCAGACTTCTTTTCTCTTTCGCCTCTTTGAACAATTTGAATGACGACGTGCTGCTTCCCTATTAATGGGAATTTTATCACAATCTGAAAGACTGACTTCACCACGTTTAGCTGTGACATTGAGCGAGGTTTACTGTAGATGTGTCCGGGGGGCTGGCAAACAGTAAAGAGATGTTAAACCAGTGTTGTTTTACAACGTACACTACGTGGGTCCATTTGATTACTGGTCCACTTTCATTGTGTGTTTGTGACACTGATCAATAGAAACTTAAAGTGTACTACTTGAACACTGTTGATTGATTTATCATTACAATAAACATGCTCTGAAAATGCACACGACCGACCCACCCATCCAGATGGATACTTACGCACGTACATCAGATCATACTGTATATTTGTATATTAGATCTGCTAGGGATGCCAAATATACAGATATAGAACAGAAAAAAAGAAAATAAGGTGTGTGGAGTGTGGACCCCTTTGAGTACAAAACCGTTTTCTGTAATGGTGGTCACTACTAATTTGCATATTTATTAGTAGGCTTAGCACTAATGACATTAAAATGCTGTAATACCATTGTCTAACCCTCAGAACATAGATATAGACACTGCATTTGTCCGTTTTGCTTGCCTTGGTACAGTGTTTTTATATATGACGATTATAAAAACATTTCGTCTCTGGTTGAGGACATCACTACTGACAGACAGACAGACAGACAGACAGACAGACAGACAGACAGACAGACAGACAGACAGGAATGGAACTGTTTAAGGAGAGAGTTCACTTTTGTTGCCAGAACTCTTTATCTTACACAGCATAATTTCATAGAGCTATTTTAACTCTGAACTGGCAATTACGTGCCACCCCACAGTTTCATGATTCTAAGTAGTAATTTGACTGCAATTGCTATCATTATTAGTACATGCCTGGTGGAGACTTGCACTCTCTATTGAGTGCTCTTGTAAATGGTGTATTTATATAGCACCTTTATCTTTATCCATAGCGCCTTACAATGTGCATTGTATTCACACAGACATACTGTACATGTACATTGATGGCAGAGGGAACCATACAAGGCACCCTGCTCATCAGCAACACTTAGGGGCTTCGACTTCGACTCAAGGAGCCAGGGATCAAACCTTCTGTTTTGCAAGTTGTCGCTCACCTGAGTCCCTTCAAACTTCACTACCGTATATGTAACTGCCATTTTTCCACTTTCCAGTCTCCTTTGCAGTTACCTCACAGGTATGGGAGTGATCCTACGCAGTACACACACAGAAAATTGCAACAGATGGATGTCCAGTCTTTGATCCAGTTTGAGTGTTATTTATTTATCAGAAATGAAATTGAGCATGAACATGAACATACTGTACCAGTTATTAGTAGATGTTTACAAGTTAGTCTCTGTTCTGCTGCTGCTGTGCTGCTGCTACTGGTAAGAACGGTTTGCTCCCTGGTTCCCTGTGTCTATAGTTCCTTCCTAGTGCCCCTGTGTCACCTTTATAAGTGGTCACCTTCTATAAGCTGTGTTTCTCAAGCCCGCCACCAGGTGGTCAAAAATAATACTGGTAATAATAATAATACAAATAATGCCTCTCTTCTAATGGCTCCTACAGTATATATTCTTTAAACTATACATCAATTCTAGCTTGACTACATCTACATTAAACAAAATGCAAACTCTATCTTTACTACATCTGCATTGGTTACTGTATATGTTTTTATTTTCTATTTCTACTTGTTTATATAATGTTTTTGCACAGTATTGTCTGCATTAAATGTTTTGATGAATGTTGACTGTTGAGTACAAGGGACCCCAATGTAAACAAGCCATATACTGATTTATTGGGTTTAAAAACCTCTTAGCAGACTGTTCCTGTGCGTGTCTTTGCAAACTGTTAAAAAAATATTCAATCAATCAATCAATCAATCAATCAATCAATCAAACAACCAATCAATCAAACTACAGTATATTATGTCAATTTGAGCTTGACTACATCTGCGAGATGAACTGCCTCGATCTGGCTCAAAACAAACAAGAAGACCAAGGAAATGGTTGTGGACTACTGTACGAGCAAGAGGGTTCCAACTTCCACCTGTCCCTGGCGTCATACACGGGGAGGTGGTGGAGATGGTGGACAACTGCAAGTTCCTGAGAGTGCATCTGAACAACTGGCCTGACAACTCAGCTTGCCCTCTACAAGAGTCTACAGCAGTGGTCTTCAAACATTTTCATTTCAAGGTCCCCGACTGATGAGTATAATTTGGCACCAGACCCCTATCTGAAAACACCATTATCTTAGTCGAAAATAGACAATCTACAATCTCCACAAGTTGAGCACATGCATGCATGGTTCTCTGACCCAGATGATATAACGAACCTGAAGAACGATTCACTATTAAAATACAATGGTATACAAAAGGGCCTTTCTGTGCAACCGGGGAAACTCTCTGCTGTCAGGTGAAAAGAAGCGGCTTGGACTCCTCATGCATAGAAGGAAGCATGAGGTCAGTCCGTTGCTCTCCCTATAGGTTAGCAGAGGGAGTGTAGCGCCCTAACGTGACTCCGCCAGATAGCGCCCATTAGAAGATTAGACATTTGACACTGGGTGAAAAAATGGGTTTCAAAATCGTGGGATAATTTTTTTAGTAAAAATAATAATAATAAAAAAATAAAATTGTATGGTTATAATGGAACCATTATAACCTGTGGGTATGGCTCCTATTTTGGGGTTGGTTTGTTGATGAAAGTCAAGTCAGTGTGTGTGTGGTGGAAGGCCAGAATCATGGGTTTGGCATAATGAATGCAGCCTGTTCAATGTGAAAAGCTTGGCCACTGGCCAGTGGAGGCAAATGGCCATTCAACAAAGCAAAACATTCCCGGTGTAAAGTGTTGCTATTGACCATTCCATACTCTTAATTGGGTCATGTTGTGTTCATAATTTAGCATTTTTTCAAAGATTGTTTTGCTTTATTTTTACGTTTTATTTTTTAATGACAATTAAAGAACAAGCAAGATTGCATTCCAAACATTAATTAATTAGGCGGCAATAAGATTGTTTTATTAGGTTTATGAGGTTATGAGCATTGCTTAAGTATAGCTCTCTTGCCCCCTTAGGCCGCTTTCAGTTGGATCTATCAACTTTGGTACCTGAACATGTGATCGAATTTTCTTTTAATCATGTTATTTCATTCATTTACTTATTCTTTATTTTCTTCCTTTCATATTGTTGTTGTGTTTTGTGTTGTTGGCCCCCGCTGGTACCTGTGTGTGTTTTCCGAGAATTAAAGGTTGAAATGAAATTAAAAGGTTTGCGTTAATACAATTTTTTTTTGTTTGTTTCAAAGATTGAAACCTCGCTTTGTTTTGTGTTTACTTTTTTATTTTTGCAAGCAGAATTGCTAGAGGAATTTTCATTATTCCTGGGGTAGTAATTGTGCTCCGCTTATTTTCTACTATTAGTTGGTTATGGTTTGAGACCACTCCCCACTTCAGACACCACTGCATGCCTATGATCTGACCGTTGATCTGATGTTGTTTTGTTGCCATGGTTTCCAATTACAACAGTGCACGACGCATCATGGAACCATGTACCAGTATGTGTCTATGTATCTGCTCAGTGCAGCAGTGATCCTCATGCTATTTCATTTCAAGGACAAATATGCATTGATATGAATTAAGCGTGTCGGACCCCACTGTAAAATGCCTCAGGTCAACTAGTGTCTCAAACTGATTTTGATGCTTTTGTCGAGGATGCTTTTGCCCGATTCATATATTGTCGCATGCACAACCATGGACATTATGTGACAAAAATAGCAGACCTACAGCGCATTGTGAGCATGTAGGTTGAGGCTTGCTAACGTTTGGCATGCCATGCTGTCATGCATCTGAGCATAAATTACGCATAAAATGTGCCAAATGTACAGCACAAATTCAACCTATCAGAGCTGGGGGGGGGGGGTTAGGTGGGGTGAGGAACACATAATATGTGTTCCTCACCCCACCTAACCCCCCCCCCCGGCTCTGCCTCTGATAGGTTGAATTTGTGCCATATTTGAACCATATTATGGTTCCTGGTACGTGAGGTAAGAGATTATAATTTCAAATGTTTCACATTTGCTATTCAGTCTGAATACAGTGCTTACTACCATTACCACAGTGTTTCCCAAACACTGGGGCGGAACACTAGCTAGTTTGAGTCCCGGGACCAGGGAGACATCAATCAATCACTCTTTTGGGTCTCAAGCTATAAAGTTTGAGAACCACGTGCCATAAAAGACCTTTTTTTAACCACATTCAAATTGACCAATGACAAACCTTTGCATGTGTGCGGGGCGTGCGCAAGATTTCATTCAACTGCAGCCATAAGTCACATTACAAGCATGTACAGGTATACGGGTTGTGACATGACATGACATTTCACTTGACAATTAAATTGTCACTCATAATTATGAATTGTGGTTAACGGTCTCGTAACACATTGTGAGCTTGCAGATCTGCTATTTCTTTGACACTTTTCAACATGGAAACGATTATGACAATTTTGCGACGCAATTGCGATTATCTCAAATAATGTCACGAACTGATGAGAACATGCAGAGAATGAGGTCTACCTCAGAGAGGTGTTTTGTCTAGGAAGTTATATGTAAGCCGTGCCAATGCGTGTGACCCATAGCACAGGAGCTTACTGTATGTTTCTGTATAGCGTAAGGACCCATAGCACAGGAGCCTAGTGTATGTTTCTGTATGGCGTAAGGACCCATAGCACAGGAGCCTAGTGTATGTTTCTGTATGGCGTAAGGACCCATAGCACAGGAGCTTACTGTATGTTTCTGTATAGCGTAAGGACCCATAGCACAGGAGCTTACTGTATGTTTCTGTATAGCGTAAGGACCCATAGCACAGGAGCTTACTGTATGTTTCTGTAGCGTAAGGCTGCTCAATGTACACATACAGTATATCCACATCCCCCAGCCATGATGTACATTAAGTACACCCCATGGACATGATGCTAGATTGTGACAGAGATTTCCAACAAGCAGAGAGGCATAAGGTCCCATTGTTATAGTCTTTGGAATCGAACCACTGACCTCCCAGTCTGAGCGTAAGATTGTGCCAAGGATCGATTTCTACAGACACTCTTAACCACAAAGCCACTGAGCTGCTATTAAAGCAAGCTAAATACAGTAATATCTTAATTAATAACACAAGTGGGCATAAGTGTGCCTGCGAGCACAAATTAATCCCATCAGAGATGGGGGTCAGGTGGGGTGAAGCACACAGCTCAACTGCTGCTCTGTGTGAATAATTATGGTTCCTGGTAAGTGAGGTACACTGTGTAGGAGATTATCATTTATAATGTAGCTAATCACCTTGAATACAGTGCTTACATGCCCCTGCAACACCCTTTTAACCGTAGCTCTCAAACAAGTACTTTGTCTAGGTAGGAACTAGGATGCTGTAATTTTGTATGTATGTATGTCTGTCCGTTTGAGCACGCGAAATGTGATGTATGATAACAATCTCATGATCATACATCGAGGCACCGCTCACTTCACACAAGTGTGATTTTTTTCATGAGAAAATTCAGCTATAAGAATTTGTTCTTTACATTTTATTTTCTTTACTTCACCAGGACAGGACAGGACAGGACAGAACAGAACAGGACAGGACAGGACAATGCTGTACATCTTTGGAAAGAAGAGGCTTGTCAGTAGACTGCATGACAAGCGTTATAAGACAAAACAAAAAGAATACAGAAATAAGTAGATAAGATAAAGTATGAAATAAATGAACAGCAGATTAGACAATTTAACTAAAAAGCTAGGGGGAAAAACAACTACAGTCATACAAATCTAACAGGTGTTTTGATGTACATTGCTGAGGGTACAATTCTTCACAAGCCTGTCAAGATGATAATCACTCAAGCACAGCACGGAGCTGAATCAATAGGCTCCATCTTTCCATGTGTGCCAATTCACAAAATTACATAGGAATATATATTCCAAGAACAAACCAACAACCTGTTGTCTTGTCAAGATGATGCATGTGTTTTATCTTGACATTTACAGTAAGTCTGAGAGTTAATCCGGAGAGTAGAATTGTGCCAAGGATCGATTTCTACAAAATGTGGCTGTACTCTGGATGTTTTGTGCAGAGCTGCAAACTGCCACAGACCTGTAGCTCTGCAGGCTGAAATCATTACTGTTCCTTTGACTGAAATGGATCAATTCTCTTACTTAAATGTGGACCCTATATGGATCCATTATTACAGTTTTCTGTGTGCATGGTTGCAATCATGTGTGGACTGAGTTTAAAGGGTGTGTTGGTTCTACATAAATGTGAACTGTAAAACATTTCTCATCAGAACAGAACAGATGTAGGCAGATGTCAATTGTGTTACACAGAATAAATGTATTGTCGCTGTCAGGTGGACGAGCCCTTTAGCACCATGCAGTACATAGACATGTCAGTATAGCCATCATCAATCTATCACCTATCAAACATATTGATTGCTTTACTTTGTTGTATTGTAAAAATATCTTCCTTCAAAGGGTTTCACACTGTGAATTCTGGCACACACACTGACGCCACCTTGAACAATGAACCTGACCATGGTGATTCTGATAAAACAGTCAGTGTGCTATACTGGCCTTCTACATGAGGTCCAGGGACCTGAGCGGTCTTTGGGGAAGTCCCAGGGGGTCCCAAGTGAAATGATTGATAAATGGTTCATAGGAGCAGGACCACACACTCCAATTCAGTTACCTCCACCTCCTATCTAGCCACCTCCAATCAGGCCACCTCCACTCACCTATAAATGCCTTATGCCCGTCTAACCTATATTCTTCTCCCTGTTCTCACTTTCGTAAACCCTCCACCTCCACCTCTGGGGTGACAACAATGAGATTAACAATGAGGATTTTACAGTGTAGATTAGAGTCCCTGCTAAATTCAAACTGGGGGTCCTTGAAAATAAAAAGACTGTTACAGTGCAGTGCAGTCAGTGCAGTGTAGAAAGTGGTTGTCTCTTGCCTGCTGAACTGATCAAGGTATGTGAAGCTGTGAGAAAATTGCAATGGGGGACATTTGGAGAAGAGGTTTTAAGGCTATACCGTAATACCGCTATTCAGTTCCGAATAATAATGGTGTTAAATATTACGGTTTGAGGATCTGATCTGATTCTGAATGTAATATGCTATAATACCCGTCGTATGGCGGTGGCGCGCACCGAAAATAGCCAATCTACAAGCTCACACCGTGTCGCATCGCAACGCGTTGTTGTGAGCTTGTAGATCGGCTATTTTCGGAGAGCACATGCATGCTTGTATAATCTGCAGTTGCCTGTTCAGTGCCGCCCGCTACAGAGGATCGCTTGGATGCGGGTCCGGATTGTTGATTTATTTATCACCACAGGCTGTAACTGTAAGTGTAAACTAATTGATGTTACCGACAGACAGAACGAAACGATAGGCTACTGCATGTTTGTTTCTAGGCTACTGTTTCAAAAGTTTGGGGAAACAAATCAAGTCAGTCACTGCAGCTGCTGCTGACTGAGTCTGATTGCTGACACACTCAACACGTAATTGATCAAAGATTGAAAATTACACTAGACAGCGTAGGCTACAAATAATGTTTGAATTCAACAGTTTGAATTCACTTTATACTTCCTCCGACAATTGAATTAAATTATTGACAGCCATATGTGACAATTAAAGATTATGTAAATTGCTTTCCACTTACCTTCAACAAATTATCAGCCTATTTAAATATCCACAATTTCGGGTGTTTTCCTAAATCAGTGTGACTTTTCCTTTGTCTGACTTTGAATTCCCAGTGAGTTTATATTGGTTTCTTTGGCAGATTGACTGTAGATCCTCGCGCATTTATAGCCTACCAACTCAGTCTACAGTGCGGGGGGACGCTTGATGGTAATGCGGGTTATGACGCGGGAGGCGTGAGAAACGCTTAAATACTTCGTGCGTGTGAGCTTATAGCTACATTGCAGAGAAAGAGCGCGCGCGTGCGTATAAGCTGCTATGATAATGATTTATGTTTATTTTATTGTGTGAGAGACCCAATACCTATCTACCATTGCCATGGCATTTCAGTAGGATAAACATAATTTATAAGAGGTATAGGCTCAATCTTCCAGATGTGGTTCTCAAAAACATACATTTTCATGCCATGGACCGCCAAATAAGGCCCCGGACCCCCCATTTGCAAGGATTTGGTGTTCACACGCACGCACGCACACACACACACACACACACACACACACACACACACACACACACACACACACACACACACAGTGGGGATGGGCTGTACATTGAAAAGGGGGGGGGATAAAGTCAGAGTAGACATTTTATTTTATTTTTTTGTTTGCTCATAAATGGAATTTGACCTCGATTTGGGTCAGCTATATGTCAATGGCAGCAGAATATCTGAGTCTGAAAGCCTCAGCCTGCCTTCCACATGCATGGTAGATCAGCTTGTATAGGTCGGCTATCTTTGAAAACATGAAAAATAGATCGACTGCTAAAACATGCAAAAAAAATTGACAAAATATAGACACCTGCACTATAGGTTAAGCCCGCAGTGGTTCCCCAACGTTTTTGGCCATGCACCCCCCCCCCCCCCCCCCCCCCACACATGGAAATATAAATTGCATAAGCTATAGAGACATACATTTCCTATATTTATCCACATATGCAACTTGAATATGAGATACATATGCAGCATAGGCTATATTCTGCATATACTTGCCATATAATATATTGGCATAATATGTTAATATATTTAAAATAAAACTATAGCACCACCATTAGCCTTTTCATGTCGCGCATCCCCAAGCTGCCCACGCACCACAAGGGGTGCACGCACCACAGTTTGGGAACCACTGGGTGGTCGGAAGAACATAGAAATAACACCTTGAGTTCTGTGACAATATTTTCTTCCTCCACATCATAAAACCAGTAAATATCTCCAACAGACAGAGCAACATCTGTCATCTGTCATGTCTTTCCGGCGTCACTTGAGATGATAAGCCAGTTGAAGACCTGACAGGATTATTTTTGGGGGTGTCAGCCTTCCCCTCGAATCTCCCATTTAGCTCCTTGGAGAAAAATAAATAACCATCTTCATGTTCCTCTGTAAAAGATTGCATGAACTGTTTCTCTGAGGTATACCGTGTCTGGTTTGTCCAGGTATTTCTATGGCTCGTGCCATATTGATTTAAAAAAAAGGGGGAAACAAAAACAACTACACAACATCATGCTACAAAACAAGAGACACCGTCAATGAAACATGAACATCAATAACAACAACATGAAATTCAGCATTGTGTGTGTGTGTGTGTGTGTGTGTGTGTGTGTGTGTGCAAACCAAATAATAACTTCCCTTAGGAAAGGAAGGGGCGGGCGGCACACTCCAAAAAGATGCTTGTGGACAAGATTTAATTGCTGCTTTATTTGCACGACGCGTTTCGCCATGCATGTTTTTAGAGTGTAGTCTACTTTCCCTTCCTTTTGTTCTTGTCCTTGTCGCATGTCTTCTGGTCTCGTTGTACAGATTGGATACAAATGTAATTGTATTCACACACAAAAATTACATAATACCACTTAATTTATACGCGGTTGAGGCAGATGGCCGCCCCCACCCAGAACCTGGCTGTGCTTGAGGTTCCAGTTAAGGGGATGTTTTCCTCGCTATTGTCGCCAAAATCTTGCTAATTTTAGGTGTTGTTGTGATTTGGCAGTATAATAAAAATATATATATATTTAATTGAATACTCAGTGTTGCTTGCCAAAAGTGACACCGTCTGCTCCTTTTAGCGAGGGCCAGTATAAATTAAGATTGACTCTGCTCATGGTCCCAAGAGACTTCAACCTCCTCTCACCTCTTGAAACCGCTGATGTCACTTTCCCTGTTTTGTAGTACAGCACTCTCGATGTTGCGTTCGGGGAGCAATTTGGCAATTTGTTGCAAATGGAGCCTTTACGAGTCTGTAACTCATATAGAGAAGAACCGAATGGACTGTTTCAATCGCACACTCTTAGAGTTAAATTTACACTGAGGATTTTGCAGTCATAGATCAGGGATATCTGAATCCCTGTCCTAAGGCTATCAAACCGAAATTCCAAAGGTTGGGAATCACTGGTATAGCCTATAGTTAGCTCTGGTCCATAGCTCTAATGCGTTGCATTTAGAGCTATGTTACTCTCGACTTCCGCCGCTCGCATGAATGCAGACCAGCCTCTCGTCTTTAGCGTAAATTAAAATAATGTTTTTTGCTACTCACCAAAACAAAGGCGGGTTGTGTCATTAGAAAGCCTACTTTCCTTAGTGGGAGCTCTCTGAGCCCCCCACCACACGTATAAACTGTACTTTTTGGCCAAAAGGGGATTTCGTTTCCACCGGGGAAAAAATACTTTTAGTTACTCCACTGTGCCCTCTACCGATATTGCCCAGAGAATTGCCTCATAGAGAATATTTTTCCCTTTCTGGCCAAAAAGTACCGTTTATACGTGTGTGTGTATATATATATATATATATATATATATATATATATATATATATATACACACACACACACACACACACACACACGCAGACAGAGACGTGGCGCATTCAGCTACCTTAGAAACACTTGCCTAACCTCAGCCTCTGTCGCAAAAGATTAGAAAGTGAAGACAGCATTGTAACTTTTTAATGAGCAATCTACTCTGAAGCACAATTTCAATGTGAAAGATAATCCTCTTAGTGAATTGTGGTGTTCAAGTGGTGTTGTGGAAGGACAATATATGGTCCTATAATTTTAATGAAATCTACCTGCTTCTCTGATTTCACAGAAGATCTGACTTCGACAGCTCCACACTGCCCCGACAGGCCAACAGTCGGCTGTCGCGAGACTGTCTGGAGGAGACTCCCGACGAGAAGCTCCCGTCGCTTGCCGTCCATATCGCCTTATCGACGCGTCGGAACCCGTTGATGAAGAACCGAACATGTCCGGTCGGTTGCCGATGTCGGGAGCGACACTATCCATGTTGTAGTGATGAGGGGGGTAAATTACTCCACTGTAGAGTGGACTTCTAGTCTGCAAGTCATATTCAGGGCTGACTACTGGTGTAGTGTGAACTAGATACCATATTCTCAATATCAACTCTAATAAATAAGTCTAATTTAGTCCGCACCATCCCGCAATTTTATCGTTTAATCCTGCTAAACCAGCAATATTTGCATTGAGATCACAAAAAAGAGTTGCACACATATAGATATGGGAAGCGACTGGACATATATTATAGGTAGGCCTATTATGCTATATATATTATATTATATTTATATTGTGTCACGGACAGAGAGAGAGAGAGAGAGAGAGAGAGTCTGGAGTGCACTCATGCATGCGCTTTGCTCTGTGTTACCAGAATCTGTGAGTGAAACAAGTGACTATGTCTATGAAAACAAATCCAAAAGAAGCAACTATTTCACTACTTGAGCCCTATTACATCAGCTATGTTTAAAACAAATCATGAAAGCAAGCCAAAATAAGCAACTACACTTCAGAAATAAGCCCAAACTATAAAGCAACAGGCAACTGTTACAGGAAAACTGCAAACCAATGCTGGTGGCTGCTTTCTGCAATTTGCATCAGGGAAAATAATGTTTTTCGTCGTCGGCAGACTTTTTTGTGCTGATAAAAAAATGCCAGTCTTTTGCAATCTGACGGTTAAGCAGTCTTTGACTAATGACTAGTCTGGACTCTGGACAAGTCTTCTTGGTGTGGAGTGACCTTTAACAGTTGCTCTAATATGTTTCTATTCATCACTGGCCATTTATGTGGACAATTAGACATTGTCAGCCCTAGTCAACAAGGAACAGGGTAAATGGTAAAGTACTGTAAATATAGCACAAACAACACCATTTTGTGCTTCAAAGCACCTAGGATCAACATGCTAAATAACACACATTGTTTTAAATGTAAACTCCCAAATGCCAATTAATTCCTCCCACTGCTTGAAACTGCTGTTGTATCCTACTGGCTCACCTGCCATTGAGGAGCTAAATGGTGCACTTCACATCGATTGCGCATTACATTCACCCATTCACACACACATTCATACACGATGGTGGAGGCACCAATCTGCTCATCGGGATCTACCCCCAATCTGAGAACCCATAGGCAGACTACTCTACCCCTGAGCCACGCACACTGCCGCCCCACCGGGGATGATGTAGTGGCACCTCCCCATTGACAGCTGCCATATCCCAGCCCGTATGAGTACATGTGACCCTAGCTGCCCGGCTTCCTCGCCTGAGGGACCATTCCCATTTTATATATAGGTGCCTCCAAAGGGCCAATTCAGCCTTCAAAGCAGGTGACTGATGGGGACATAAGTGCCCACATTCAACTCTGCAATTATAATGAATTGCATTTTTTTCCCCTGCTGCAATTATCTGCAGCAGACTTTCATAACATTGGCCTATATCCGTGCATGGTGCTCAAAGTGGGGTCTGGGGATCCCCCGGGGTCCTTGAGGGGCACCAGGGGGTATGAGGGTAAGCTCACAATGCGACGTGTTGTGAGCTTGTAGATAGACTATAAAACTAAAATGTTTTAATATTGATTTTTGATGTGGAGTTATTATTATTATTATTATTAGCAAACTAGTCCATTCCATGAATTATTTCGCTCTGTTGTGTTGTTTATTAGCAATTTAAGAATGACAAAATAGGGTCCATTGTAACGGGGAAACAGCTCTCAAAGTCACTCTTTTAGCACATAAACGAACGCAATAAAAGCTAATTCTGACAGTTCATGACATCAGGAAAACTCATGCAGCTTTGTCTTGTTTTGACTAATTTGTGTAGAAAGAAGATCCGGTAGGTATGCCTACGCTGACCGATTCACTGCTGTTCGCGGTGAGTAAAAGAATATCTGATTGACCAAAAACTGTACACCACTCCTGAAGCGTATAATTGGAATGCTGTTTAGCCACGACGGTGATGTAAACAAGAAGACACTGTAGAAGAAGTGTCTGTGTCTGGGACTGCTCGTAGACGAGAGGACGCAAATTGTGATTGGGTGGGAGATGTGCCATTGGTGGAGAATGAGATGTATGATGACATATAAGAGCGCCCCTCAGTTCACACAGGTGTGATCTTATACAATTATTATACCATGACTTGTATCATCATCCCTGATGATTTATTTTTCCTTGAATCGTCATTCGATTCGTCCCTGTGCTTTTTCATGCCACTTTGTATAACAGTGAAGCTTGCCACCGAAAAACATACCACACTGCCACTGTCATGCCATACATCAAAGTTTAACATGGGAATTACCATACAACCTTGTGCTTTGGAAAGGGAGACAAGAAATGTGTAAAGAAGGCTAGCTGTGCTGAAAATCCAACTGTCCTTCAGGGACAAATAAAGTAGAAGATATTTCCAGACAAAGTATACTGTAGTGTAAATCAGGCTACACTACAGAGCGGTAGCCAACAATGGTGCAGGGGTCGTGGGTGCGCAAATATGGAGGGCTGTCGATTTTATTGATTGAGAGTACAAGTGTATTGACAATAAAACTTACAGTACAAGAAGTTGTTGTCACAATGCACAATTTTCAAAGCCAGCTCTGTCGGTAGAGCTCTCGCCTTTGAACCTACAGGTATATAAGGTCATGCGTTCGATCGTGGGCATCGACGACAACTGAGTGTGTGAGTAGCACGGCTTGGGTGCAAGTACTGGGAGTAGGTGCAATCCATCTCCCAAAGGGTCTAGCAAATTGAAGCAGGGATAGACTCTCACATTCTCGGCTGATACCAACAATAAGTCTCCCCGACCCCTACTTGCTTGAATACTTGAATACTACTAGTATTGTAATTGCCTATACTACAGTACAGCAACTCAACTGCAAATTTAACTGAGCCACTTAACCCATTCTGACCGGGCACCCATTTTGGTGTTAGCATCATGTTATGCTTTACCTATTGAAAAATAGCAGATCTACAAGCTCATATCGCGCCACCGAGTGGCGCGATACGAGCTTGTAGGTCTGCTATTTTTGAAAAATTCGAAGAACGACTGACATTTTTAGAATCTGATCTCAGGTCAGAATAGGTTCATCAGACCAGTGTGTGTCCAGTGGAAACCTCGTATGAATCTGATCTCAGGTCAGAATGGGTTAATGAGTAATATTTCACCAGGAGTGTCTATACTTTGACTCGATAGGCTACTAGGGTTGAGTACTTTGCCCACCACTATTTATACGAGCTTTAATTATCCACGAGCAGACGGTCTGTGCTGTCGCAGTAGCACACATGATGAAAGCAGAGTGTGCGTCACACACAGGCTGAGCCTGTGGCTCGCCACACTGGTCTCAAACCAGTCGAGGCATCTTCCTTATGTTACCATGGCTGCAACCAATGAATCCAGCTTCTTGAATCAAGACTGGTTCATAGCCTATACTTCATCGTACAGCGCCGGTGTCACACGCTGAATAGCACATCAACAAGCTCACAACCAACCAGTGGTGGAAGAAGTAGGCCACTCAGATGTTACTTTTATGTAAAAGTAGCAATTACCACAATGTAGAAATACTCGGTTCAAAGTAAACGTTCTGTATTCAAACTTCTCTGATATAAGCTCATATTACACGTCTCTGTGCGATGCATTGTGAGCTTGTAGTTCAGCTATTTTTCAATAAGTAACTAAAGCCGTCAAGTAAAAAGTGAAATATTTGCCTCTGAGATGTAGTGGAGTATAAAGCATTGACAAATGGACATACTCGATGAAAGAAAAAGTACCTAAAATTTTAGTAAACGCGTCACATCTTGTTGATCGGCTATTTTCGTCCGCCGTACGACAGAGCATCAATTAACCCATTCTGACCTGAGATCAGATTCATACGAGGTTTCCACGGGACACACACTGGTCTGATTAACCCATTCTGACCTGAGATCAGATTCTAAAAATGTCAGTCGCTCTTCGATTTTTCAAAAAATAGCAGACCTACAAGCTCGTATCGCGCCACTCGGTGGCGCGATATGAGCTTGTAGATCTGCTATTTTTCAATAGCTAAAGCATAACATGATGCCAACACCAAAATGGGTGCCCGGTCAGAATGGGTTAAGCATCAGGCATGTCCATTCATGTTGGCAACGTACTGTAGCACTCCTCTGACGGCTGAGTCCTAATTTAAATCTTCATACTGTAACAGTTTTAATTACAATGTACAGCAACTGCTGTATAGATTACATTTGATTTCTTTGTTCGTTTTGCTTTACAGGACAATGTTTTCTTTTATATGAAATGAAAATAGGGAGTCACACGGAAATTGTGAAAAATGTTGAGCATTGTGGAACGTTTTAGAATAATTTTGAAAGAAATTTAGCACAAATCTTCTCTTATGGGGTCCATCGTTGGCACGTCATGTTTTATGAGGGGGTCTAAGAGCCAAAATTCATATACATTTGGAGTCTTTGACGCGGAAATGTTTGAGGAACAGTGTTCTAAGAAAATGAAGACGGCTCTTATACAATACATACTGGCGACATTATAATCTTCTCAAGGACATTTCTCCTCCTGTGCTGTAACTATGCGCACAAAACGATGTGTCAACTTGGTTGTCATAGAAACCAAAATTAAATAACAGTCATGGTATCTGCAGCGGAAGCGGCAGGCTAGTTAAAGGCAGCTGCTTCGTACGAGCAGCAGTGGAGACCTTGGCAGCTAACTGCACTTTATAATTCCATTGCTGGTAGCCCAACACGACTGAAATAATTCAGATGGCACATTAGTCTGACGACATGGCTTCACGTCAGGGCCGGATCTAGCCCGCACCACTAGGGTGGGCAGATAGAATATTAGGGGGGGCGACTTGTCTGCGGGCGACACTGGACGCGCCGCAAAGCGGCGCGGCCAAAAAAAATTTGGGGTGTCAAATCCCCCCAAACCCCCAAAATGCATAGAAAACTATGCTATCATCATATCAGTTCATCTCCATCTATCTACACTACCCTCTGCATTAACCCGGGCTTGGGACCGGCACAAATAGGACACTGGCTTGTGCCCTGTTGAGGCTGCATTATTTTTTTTGTTTTTTTATCTATCTAATCTATCTAATATATTCTAACTAAACTATCTAATCTATTCTATCTAATCTATTCTATCTATCTATCTATCTATCTTACTTTTTATGTATTTTTTGTCTTTTGTTTTATATCTTTTTTATAGTTTTTATTTATTTAGTTCTGTAGACATGGTTATATCAACCGGCACAAATAGGACACTGGCTTGTGCCCTGTTGAGGCTGCATTTATCTTTATTTTATTTTTATTTATTTTTATCCATCTATTCTATATAATCTATTCTAATCTATCTAATCTATTCTATCTATCTTACTTTTTATTAATTTTTGTTTTTGTTTTTTGTTTTTTGTAGTTTTGTAGTTTTTATTTATTTAGTTCTGTACACATGTGACATGGCTTATATCAATAATTACAGCATCAGTCGTCTGCTTTTCTGTGCAAAAGACCTGACAAATGCATCCATATCTAGGGCCGGGGGTTAGAGTTTGTGGAGAGTCCACCCGTCCGAGTACCACCCGAGGGTTGTGATTCTGTCTCTTCTGTTAAGACTCTCCCGACTGGCTGGAGCTGCTGCTGATGCTAATCCCCTAGCACTGCCAGCAGCAGCTTCGCTGCTAGCAGTGCTAGGTTTAGCTTTAGCAACCAAAAATTTGCGCATAGTCGCTAGTCGGTCGGGTTGATTCACTTCAAATTACAAGAGAGAGAGAGCGATAGAGAGAACGAGATCAAGTAGAAAGTTGGAGAATGAGTATTAGTAACCAAATTATTTCGGTGACAGACAGCGAAAGAACTGTAGCTGAGCAGCTAGCTAACAGGCAGTGTGACTGTGTGCTGTGCTGTGCTGTGAGCCTGTGTGGACCGGCGTGTATAATACAAGCAACTGCTGAAGCGACTGGCCACTCCCTCCTTGCACCTCCTAACCAATCAGTAACTACTTTGAATGAGGGACGTTACGGTTGACAAATCAGGGCTGGCAAGCAGAGAGCGCTCTGACCATTTATTTCTTTGAAATTTGGGATTTTTGCATGCCATCACGTTTGGTGGGGCAGTCGCGGCATTTAGGGGGGCATTGCCCCATAGAGTATTAAAAGGATAGAGACTAAACTAACGCGAAGCTCCGCCCCCTCTGCTATTCATGTCAGTGGAAGTTGCTCAGTGGCGTTTTGAAGCACCCGGAAGGCTGCCGGAAGTACCGTCTTTTCGCTGATTCAGCATTTCACCGAGGTGCACTCTGGGTGCACTTCCGCATTTGGACACCAAAATTTGGTGTCCAAATGCGGAAGTGCACCCAGAGTGCACCTGGGCTTTACATTGGGCGCTCGGTTGCACGGGGTTTCCTCGTCAAGAATCCACGGGTCCGCCTGCAGTCCTTCCTCTTACCACTAGGGACCAGCGCTTCAACATTGGAGTGCCTAGCTGGCCCCTTGCATTGCCCCCCCCAGCCCATGCCTATATCCGGCCCTGCTTCACGTGCGGTTAGGGTTTAGGGACAGGGTTAGTAATGGGGCGAGTCGGACCAACACGCTGTCGGAATAATGCGCCGTCTGAACAATGACACTGACCCATTTCTAATATCAGCAATTAAACAAATCTTCACAGATAGCAGATACCGGTAGTAGCAGCTGCGACTCGCAAACTAAAATCTGTCTCCCACACAAGTTGTTGACAGACAACTGTGAGGATTCTCCCACCCAATCATAAGCTTAAAGCCCTAACCGTTTGGACCCAAGGAGTTGCATGGCGACCCTTTGGTATGGTTTGGGCTTTAAATGTCACTGGATTATTTGGCCCCCGGCCTTTGGCACCAAAACAACCTTGATGGAGTGGGGCCAAAATTGGCACCATTTTCAGACCATTTCAACCCCACTGAGCCACGTTTTGGCCCAGGTCCTTGCGGAAGCGACGGAAGTAGTCCGTGTGTTGGTGTGGTGTGGTGTGGGGAATCCACCATAAGGCTATGTGTTCAGACAGGCAGCCCAAATAAAAAATGTTGTCACAATGCGTGTCAGGTGTGGACCCTGCAGAAGCAGAACACGGCAGGCAAGCAGATCAATTCCAGTATAATTCCAGTATAATTATTGGAACACAACGTACGTGTTCCAATAATTATAAACTGGCAAGCTAACACTGAACACAGGGAGGCTTAAATAGACACTAGACTAACTAGACACAGGTGAAACATAACTACAAACAACACATGATTGGCTGAGAGACTGAACTGGACACAGGTGAAATATAATTGCAATTACAGACAAGACAGGTAGCAAACATTAGAGCAGACATGAAACACTAGGAACATAAACAATAAAAGTATACAGTTCATGACATGTTTGGCCTGTCCAGATTGCAGTGGTGGACGGTAACAAAGTAAATTTATAGTAGCTACTGTACGTAGCCTACTTGAGGGAACAAATATTTTAATTGGGATGTGTCTTTTCATGTTGCCATAATTTGGTAACCATTTTATAAAAGCAATAAACTACAAGAGACCGTGGTACAGTGATTTTTACTGTTCACTGTAAACCATGGTCTCTTGGGGCTTAATACATGAACATTTTATGCACTGACCTTTATCTGTGAACAGGACGCTGGACCAATTTTTATGGAAAGTGAGAAAAAGCTGGCACCTTGAGAAGACTGACAGTAAGCCTAGTATAAGGCAAGGTTTTTATCATCAAGGCAGTGATTTTACCTTTGCTTTCATAGTTTCATTCATCGCCTCAGGTTTTCTTTTTATCCCACCCAGAAGACTTCTTGACCGATCCATTTTTAATTTCTCACGGGGCTCCGAGTGCACAACGCCTGACACAGACCAGTGATAATGATGATATGGAAGGAGAAGGGAGCCACTTATACTTGTTTTTATGGCGTACGTGCTCCTAGGGAGCGTGGCAAGCCTTTTAGAAGAACATTCTGTCTGTCTGTCTGTCTGTCTGTCTGTCTGTGTATCGGCTGTACTTGATTCCAATTTTGAGGCAATTTGACTTTACTTGATTATTTCACCTTTTCCAAAAGGTGCATCTCAAATATTGACAGCTTTAGTAACTACCGGCAAGCCCACAACAGTTTCCACCAACGTAAGCCCTCTCAGCCCAACAGACTACAAGACCTCGAGGTTGGTCGCTCATTTTCTACTTTCTCCGATACACTCTCATGAGACTCATGACATGCCAAAGCACTCAACCTGCCCCCAACCGGATTTGTGGTCTGATACAGGAAGAGTTGGCACCAGAGGAGCCTGGGCACAAAAGTAAAGAATACATGATTTGAACATGCATGGTACATCATTATATTATACTGTACCTTTCAAGTTATTGTTTATGGCAATAATGACTGGCCATTCACGTCATTCATGTTTATTTTTCAAACACAGTTCTTATATGAGGCGATCTAAAATGCAAATAAAAAAAGTACATGAAGGACTTAGCTTCCATGCACTACCGATATTGACATCAGACTTCGGTGCTCCATTATCTGTACATTAGGCCTTACATGGCAAATATTCAAGCATGTTCAAATCGTGTATATTCAAAGCAAAGGTGATAGACTATATTCTGTATGTATTCTTTATGCTTTTACATTTTGGGGAAAATAGACAATATAACATTGAGGTACGTGGCCAGACTTCCGATTACCATCTGCTGTGGGTGTGTCTGGAATGGATGCGGCAGACCAGCGGGCTCCTCCCTGCTGTATACGGCGCGGGCAAGGACAACTTAACCCATTCTGACCTGAGATCAGATTCATACGAGGTTTTCCACTGGACACACACTGGGTCTGATTAACCCATTCTGACCTGAGATCAGATTAAAAAAATGTTCAGTCGTTCTTCGATTTTTCAAAAATAGCAGACCTACAAGCTCGTAGCGCGCCACTCGGTGGCGCGCTATGAGCTTGTAGATCTGCTATTTTTCAATAGCTAAAGCATAACATAATGCTAACACCAAAAGGGGTTCCCGTTCAGAATGGGTTAACACCATGAATGAATGAATGAATGAATGAATAGCTTATTTCGATCTTTCAGAGGGAGACATATTACACAAAACAGTTTACTTTCTTTTTTTAGGTGATCGAAAAGGCATAGGCAGAAGCTTAAAGCTTATTAGTGCCTATATCCTTATCTCAATGTATTCCAAAAATACTATTGAGGATATATATGCATCACAATCAACATATAAACAAAACAAACAAATGACATTCATAGAAGAAAAGAAAATTAAACAAACAAAAACAGACAACGAGAAACAAGGAGGAAAAAAAGACAAAACAGACAAAGCTAAAATGTTATACTTCAGTCCAACACTACATAGCATGACATAGCTCAGCTCCCCACTCCTTCCAGGTCATAATTATACAATAATTCCTGTTTGAGCCTCTTTTTAAATTGTTTTAGGTTTATGCTTTTGCTTTATATAGGCTCAGACAAGCTGTTCCACAGCTTAACTCCATGAACAGAAACACACACCACCAGAGTTGTCCAATAGTTCCGGCTCACCCCAAGCCGCCATCCAAAACAAAAACCATATGGATCTCCAGAAACTGGCTGGTGAGGGAGCGAATTAATGCACACTGTAAACGAACACGTACAATCATCACATGCATTATGCATTATGGATGGTGAGAAAGCCTTGCCGAGCCGTGTCCCATAGGGCAGGAGCCTATATGTCCTGTTTCTGTAGCGCGAGGCGGCTTGATCCCCCAGCCTTGATGTACAAATGCACCCCCGACGCTAGCATGTCACACAGACTTATACCCCAATACAACCCTTGATGCTGAATACCAAGCAGCAGGCATTGGGTCCCATCTTTACTCTTTGGTATGATATAAATGTTTTGCACTTATTTTTCATTGATCAACTTTTTTAATTTGAAGGACCCATTCATTAGTGTATTGTATTTACAATGCACTACTAACCCCATGGAATAAATGAATATGGGGATCAAATCCAGCTGACTCCAAAGCCTTCTTCTTAAATTCTTAGCACTTAAAGTGCACTATCAACGATATTATTGTTGATACCACTGTTGGGCTCCGGCTGCCGATTATCAGTGATTGCTCCGAGAGAGCTTCAGTGTTCCATCAGAGAGGCATTGGTGTGTTTTTAGCTCACAGCAAGTACACAGTTGATGAGATTTAACGGGTTTAAAGGCTTTAATTAATGTTGTTCGTCAGCACCTGTTCTAGTCAGAGCAATTCGGTTCCCCTGTGCTCTGTCATTCAGAATTGGTATGCTGTGCTGCTAGTAGTGTACACGCACTCACGCATGTGTGCACATTCAAGCACGCTGAACACACTCATGCACACACTCACCCACGCACGCACTCACCAATGCACGCACAACACAGACGCACACACACAAAAGTAGAGTCACCTGCTAATGCAGAACCATTGCAATCAAAGTTTTAGCTTTGTTTGTAGGTAGATTTTGGAACAACAGATGTTGGAACAACAGATGTTCAGGAGGCGGAGGAACACACCTTGACCATACCTTCACGCCATCCTCCGCCCTCCACGCCAATCTACCTGAGCCTACTTATACCCGCCCCAGACAACCCAGCATCCTCTATGCTTTTCGTATCCCGCCACCATCCCCATCATCACCACCACAGGACCAGCAGCATCTCCACTGCTCCATCTCCTCCATCTCTCCTCACCTCCTCCCTTCCTCACAGTTCCCACAGGGGAGATCACGCCTCCACGTGTACCGCGGGCTGAACGCCACACGACCCCCTCCCCAAAGACTTCAGGGTCGGCGACCCCCCCCCGGAACCCACGCCCCGCTCCCCCCACTCTCCTCCTCATCATTTCATTAATTCATTCATTCAATAAAACCTTCCACAATGGTGTGTTTCTATTCCAACTACTGAAGCTACATTGACTCCTAACCTGTGAGTTGTGAGGATATTGCAAGATGGCCCCCAAATAATTGCGGCCGGAGCTTCCTTAAGTGGGTGGGACCTCTTCTGGGAGCTACAGTATAGCGGAGGGAGAGGTTCCATATGGGGATACCCAAGTGTGGAAGTAAACACAGAACACTCAACTATGCGTAGACATTGCATTTCTTTGTACTATAGACACAGTGACAGTAAGAATAGAAACATTACACACGAAAATGTTAACAAAAAGCATTGAATGCTGTGATCACGACATCACGTATGATGATGAGAACACCTGGTTCTCATCATCCTCTGCCAAGTATAAATGTGTTACTGCCACCTGTGGTGGTTATCATGGTGATTAACAATGCCACACCTCGCTGCACCAATGAATTTAAATAAAACAAATCTAAATAAACAATTGTATTTTATTGTCTATATACACAAAAATGTGGTTCTTACAGCCTCCCAGTCTCAAGGCTTGTATGGTTATTTAAGGATAAAACAAACTTTCTCTGGAGGTTTTAGCAGACAAAATAATTTTACAATACAAATGTAAAGAAATAATAATAATAATAACAATGTTAACACAAATTAAAACCTGAATGAAGCAGATTTAGTTTGTCTTTTCTTTTTTCACCCCGCCTTCCTACACAGTACACACCAGAGCGTGAAGTCACAGTTACCATAGCAACAGGCTTATAGGAGCCACAAACAGGGCTTCTGGAGGACAAACACGAGTGTGTGCGCGCGTGCGCGCGTGAGCGTGCGTGCGTGCAGACGTAATAAAACATTCACTGTCTGCAAACAACTTTTAACCATTGATTATCTTCTGTGAAATAATTATATTGATTACTTTTTCAATTTATCAAACAATCGAGAAGTGTTTTTTGTTTGTTGTTGTTTTTTTTATATTTTAAAATACTATAGCCTATCAACAAGTCAATTAACCAGTTAAGCATTTGGTTGCACAATGAGGTTGTGCAAAAATAGCAAAAGCAACAGATCTATTTTTGGCCAAATTTATTTTTACCCTTTGACCTAGAATGACATTCTCAAAGTAGGGATTGATTGTTAAGCGATCATTTAATTAAATCATGGAGTATCAATTATCTTTAAATAATTGATCAAGTCGATAAGCTCTGTTCCACCCCTATTGTAACCCTTCACTTGAACCGATGGGATTTGATATTTGTGTTTCATGTTCTCAAAAAGTATTATTTCACAAAGTTGAAAAAAAACAAGGCACATCTTTTTAAAAAGGTGAAAAAAGGAAAACAACAACAACAACAACTTTAATATTTCATAGACTAGATACATCTACTGGAAATACTTCTAGACTAGACAGGTGCCCGGCTGCAGAGCACAGAGTCGGTAACGATGGAAGTTGAAGATCCATGCCCCCCCCCCCCCCCCCCGGCTATGCAATACCCGTTGTACTTGTGTCAGGTACTGTCATTACAGTCGTATACACAAACAGACAGAGACCTTTATAGATAGATAAAGATAGATATTCAAAACTCTTACACAAATACACTACATAATCTGTATAATAAACTCTAAGGATTTTACCGTATTGTATTGTACTAGACCTGTGCCTGTCGGGCACCGGCCTACCTGGGAGCAATGCAAGTTGGGAACAATGAAAATGGGGAATGCATACCCTACCCTATGCAATAACCAGCCGTTATAGCTGTTGTCATAGCACCCATTTTATCCATCTGTCTGTATGTGTCCCTTTTGTGCCAATACAGATGTGCCTTCCAACTCTTCATATCACGCTTTCCTGATCTTTTCTGAAAATCCATGTTTTCCCTGCAGGTTTTATTCACTGATTAGCCTTGCTAATTCTACTGCTTTGCTACAGAAAAGAAGTGTCCAGCAGAGGAACTCTATCTATTCAAGTCAAGTCAAGTTCATAGCACATTTCAGGGAATCTGAATAGAATTAATATATAACACCTTGTCAAATGCCCCCACGATGTTCTGTTTCCAACAATGCACTGACAATCTAATTGCCCATGGCAGGACATCACATGGCACATCTGTATATTTAGATCTCTGTAATAGTGGAAAGTTCTTCCTTGTGCAGTGGTAAATGTCTGTGGAGAATGTCTGAAGAGTGCAAACTGACTGACTGACTGTTTAAATGTGACCATGAGGCTCTGGATGTCATTGTTGGGTTTCTTATCTACAGTATAAAGAGAACGACCCAACAATGATACTTCAGTGACTGGGGTCCCCCAGGGCTCTATCCTATCCATTTTTCCCTACACCAAATCTAGTTGCAAACTTGTAGATCTGCTATTTTTTGGAGAATGTTCGCCAATGTTGTCTTTTATGACATGCCCATTAGACACGCTAGCCTTGCCTTAGGGCACTAACCCCAACCCTAAGGCAAGGCCTTGACGGATGAACACTGCGAGCAGCCTGGATTGATCGCCCTCTGACAGTGAACAAATTTCTCTTTCCTGCTTTTTCTCCCAAGCTGAATTCAAGCTGACATTTTTGACAGTTATACGTGTAAATAATTGAGTGACTGTTATCTATTTTAAGACAACTACACACATTTAAACCATTCTGACCGGGCACCCATTTTGGTGTCAGCATCATGTTATGCTTTAGCTATTGGAAAAATAGCAGATCTACAAGCTCATATCGCGCCACCGAGTGGCGCGATACGAGCTTGTAGGTCTGCTATTTTTGAAAAAAAATTCGAAGAACGACTGACATTTTTAGAATCTGATCTCAGGTCAGAATGGGTTAATCAGACCAGTGTGTGTCCAGTGGAAACCTCGTATGAATCTGATCTCAGGTCAGAATGGGTTAAACCGGAATGCATGCAGTGGTGTTCAACCCTTTTCATACCAAGGCCCGTTACTTATTCGGCAGTTGAGCCACGGACCATTTGATGAGATTTAGCCTCTCAGACCCAAAACTTAGAATATTTTATCGTTGGATAAGATTTTGTCCACAATTCCATGCTGTATTGATGTGCTACCATAGGAGAGATAACAGGCACAATCAAAATAACAATTCTTCTACATTATCTAATTGGGTATAGACTTCTTGTAAATTAAGTAATGAAAAATAACCACATACATCGTTACAGACTGGCACGGCCAAGATGTTTTTTCCAGTGTTTATTTGCTTGTTTATAGATCAGTCTCTCTCAACACACTTTCATGTTTCAAATGTTATATATATATTGGAGCACTTGAACTGTAACTGGGCTGTCTGGGATTTGGTGGGGAGGGGGGAAAGAATGAGCCCTATAGTCAGTGAACTGTACAGGATTTAAGTGGTTAAGATGAAGCATAAACTATGAATCTTGCCCTCCTGGACCTACACGCACTGTTGGCCATAATGACACAGGAAGCACCCCAAGTGCTCTCATATATAACAAGCTGCCCAAAACTAATTGCCACTGGTGGGATTTATAAAGTAAAGTTGTTTGAAACTGAAGTATATACCAGTGAGCCCCAACCATGTGGGCCATCAGGGTATTGCAAGTGTACCTGTGTGAGTGTGTGTGTGCGCACGTGCGCGTGCGTGTGTGCGTGTGTGTGTACCGTATATATATGGTTAGTTCCATTGATATGAACCAGAACATCATCGATTGATGGATCATGAGATTTAGAAGTGGGCCCTGAGCCAGAAACAGTTGAGGACCACTGGAGCATAACTGTATGGTGTAGTTGTACGGTATGTGTGCATTGTTTTGTTTGCAAACAATGTACACAAGGAATGCTGCATCATAGACATGGTTGAATTGAAAATGTCAGAGGAAGAGCCACCTATAGGCTCAAAACATAATGCCAACCGTTGTGGAAGTAATATTGTTAAAGAAAGATTCAGACAATAGTGAGAGATCTGTGTTATATAAATATAATACAGTATGTTGATTAAAGCAATTCTCCACAGAACAGCGCTCAAGAAAGAAAGAAAGACTGTTATTCAGTCAGCTAATTAAAAGACAACATTAGGTAACAGTGAGTGTGTGTTCATTGTTCAATGAAATACAAGTATATAAACATAGCTACTGTAGATTTCTGTGTAGTAAATCTTACATGCACAGGCAGTCTGCACCTCTTTCAACTATTTAGCACTCTGAGGCACTGAATGATAAAACACAAACTATTTAGCACTCTGGGGCACTGAATGATAAAACACAAACTATTTAGCACTCTGGGGCACTGAATGATAAAACACAAACTATTTAGCACTCTGGGGCACTGAATGATAAAACACAAACTATTTAGCACTCTGGGGCACTGAATGATAAAACACAAGGCAGTTGGAATGGACCGTAACCAAGTAAATTCCCTCAAGTATTGCACTTAACAAAACATTTGAGGTATATTGTTTTTACTTGGGTGTTTGCATTTGTTTAATACTTTGTTGAAGTTTTAGTTAGTGTGGTTGCCCAGACTATTGTAATTGTAACACTTGGCTTATAACTCTTGAACCGTAGGTCGTAAAATAAAAAAATCCTTTTCCCTGGATTCCTTGGGCCATTACGCAAAACACACTTTTTGCTCCTCCTACACAAAAATCAGTACACATGATCTCTGGACCTATCCTATGGGTGGTGTTCTGATAGTCCGTATCGTATCGTTAGGATGTAATCGGCTTCTCCACTACATCTCAGAAGCAAATATTGTACTTTTTACTCCAATTATTTGACAACTTTACTAGTTACTTAATCTAAAATGTTACAGATTTAGATTAATGCAAAACATGGTTAACCACTTAAGCCCTATTTCAAATAAAGCACCGAAGTCTGATGTCAATATCGCTAGAGGGCGCTATGTCTACGGGTTTGGTCTGCCATAATTAACACACTGCTTGCTAGCCATTTCAGGCATAGGGTGACATAGGGTGCTGAAGGAAAGCATTGAGAGGAGCACCCTTTTCCAGGGCCAACAGCAAACATTCTCTTATAGCGAGAATCACACCGCATACCTCAAAAGAAAGCTTAATTTGTGATGATCATCATCATCATCATCAGGTAAACAAATTACAGTACTAACAGTGAATTGAGAGGGGCAGATGAAACAATGCAAAGACACGTAGTCATTATTTATCCATCTATGTATGTGTCTGTGCATCGTTGCAGGAATCTCCTAACTCGGCTAGCCGAGGGATGCGGGTGGTGTGGAAGGAGCCCTCCTTCCACACCACAGTGTGGAAAAGTTTAGTTCGTTAGAAATTACAACCGGGTCGATGACGTCCCCGACGCCTCATTACGGTCTTATCACTGCAATTATGATGAATAAAAAGTGTTACAATCACTACAGTCTGTTGCCTCCACACATCCGTACAACGAGACAATCGAGTCCCGGCCAATGACGCCAGATTTCCTGCCTCGTTCGCACATGCTTTTTCTTCCTTTTGAAAACAAAACACATATGGTCCCAGAAATAGCAGAATGCTTCCACCACTGACGCTGGGGCACTGAATGATACAATGCAGGGCGATGAGAATTAAGTGCTCTCATGAACAAGTGGCCTTGTGCCTTGCATGGCCTTGGTTGGGTCTGAGAAGCATTTCCACCGCTTTGTAAATTGAGTTTGCTTTTCAATACCGTGCCATCAATGGACACAATCAGCAGGGACATTTGTCCATTTGTGTGACGTTCCAGGGAACACATATAAAAGTGACACCTCTCTCCATTTGTGTTCTTCCACTTGTCCAGCCTCCCTCAAAATGCGACTGCATTGGTCTTCACAAACTGTTGTTTAAACATATACTCCTCTAAAATTGTTTTGACTGTCATTTGGAACAGCTTTTGGATATTGTTCGGGAATGCAATACTTTTTTTGCTTTGTACATTATTTTAACTGTATTGAGGTCAACAAGATCTTTGAATTATAATGCTTTTAAATTGATAAAGAGTTCTCTGTAGTCTGTATGTAGTTTTGTTTACTATTCTTATGGCTCTTTTTTAAAGGTTTTGTACGTGTTTCCCCACACTTCCATAAAATGTACATTATACTGTATAGGCCTAAAGTAAATAACGGTTTCAACGTTGGGTCCAGGTGTGACCGGTGGCCTACTTCTTTTTACTGTAACACAATAAACGTACACCAGTTCAACTGTTCCACAAAAGTGCACTCTATACTATCGATGATACTGGGATATATAGCCAAGTACTGCGTAGATCGAATATACTTACAGACAACCCAGGCTATCCTTCTGTGTCTGATGTGCAGTACCGCTCCTCTCTCCAACTCTCTCGTCTCTCCAAGGGTCTGGACCATTTCATATCTAGCTCACTTATTTCACTCACTATTCTATCATACGCCTCACGCTTGAGTTGTCTCGGTCCCAACTCGACTGGATGGCGTGGAAAACTTCTTCTCCTGGTCCGTCCCTGGTTTCGCTCCACAACAATGTCTGCCACGGAATGACGTGTCACTCATCTGTCTCACTGGGTTTTCCTCACTACTCTAATACACGGTCACGCGGCTCGAGCTGTCCTGGCTCCAAGCTCGACTGGATGGCATGGAAACCGTTGTCAAAACCCTGTCTCTGCTTCCCAGTCCTCAGCCGTCTCACTCCCACAGAGCCGCTTCTCAACACATGACCTCTCTGTCTGCTGTCTCTCTTAAGTCTGGCGCTTGTCCATTCAAACTTCCTTAGGCCCGCCCCAAGTCATTAGCACAGCCGGTGCTCATCAGGCGATCAGGGAGACGTTCAAGAACACTTTGTTACTAAATACACTCAGACATATACAGTACATACGTATACAAAGGGAGAAGCATTGCATTAACACAACAGCACATTAAGACAGTAATAGGGCGGCACAGTTGGTATAGTGCTGTCGCCTCATAGCTAGAAGGTCCTGGGTTCGATTCCCGCTATGGGAATATATTTTAAAAATCACACCCGTGTGAAGAGCTAATATATAGAAGTCTAACTCATGTTGCTATGATTAGGTGATGTAAAACAAACGGTGCCAACACAAACATTAAATTCTCTTTATTGTTAATGGCATTTAATGTTTGTGTTAGGGACAAGATGACGTAAATGAATTAATTAAACCTGTATATAGCCTCAAAGATTTATCAAATGGGGGTCCATATGGCCTACTACATATTTACCTGGGGGTTCTTGAAATTCAAAAGGTTGTCCCTTTCCTTCTTTACATAACTATGTCCAGAATTCAGCTGCCCGCCTGCTCACCAGTACCCGTTCAAGAGACCATAATACACCAGTCCTCCGTGACCTTCACTGGCTACCGGTTAAACAAAGAATCCACTTCAAAACACACCACCTATAAAGCACTAAATAACCTGGCTCCCCCATACCTCTGTGACCTCCTCAAACGCCATGTCCCCTCTCGCTCCCTCAGGTCTGGTGATGCAAACCTCCTCGACGTCCCCAAAACCAAACTCCGTACGTGGGGTGACAGAGCTTTCACCTTTGCTGCCCCAACCCTGTGGAATGCCCTCCCTAAGGCACTCAGAGATGCCCCCACCCTTCAAACCTTCAAAACCAACCTCAAAACCCACCTCTTCAAAATTGCCTTCCCTATAGCTAACCCTTTTCACTGTCTTTTAATGTTCTTTAGCTTTTAGTGGGTTTTTTCTTCCTTTTTTCGAATAAAGTTGTTTTTAATTTGTTGTTACCTCTGTAAAGCCCGCCCATGTAAAGTGTCTTTGGGTACTCAGAAAAGCGCTATATAAGTTTGAGATATTATTATTACAACCTTGTTTGAGTATTAAACAAAATTATAGTACAGAGCAGAATAACCTGTGACAGCAGCCAAGGAGGCAGCTGGGACACAGTGGGTTGTTGAATCAATTATTCAGAGAACAAAAAAGGTAAGAAAAACAAAAAAGGAAGGAAAAAAGATCAAGCGTAAAACTGATGACTACGGGCTGCCTTGCACAGATTGTGTGAAAATGAGGAATATTAATGCCTGAGCAGAGCACTATATGGCTAGTTTCCATGGTAATGACACTTAGAAAGTTGTGCACAGTTCACAGATAGTCACAGACGTATCGGCTACATTTTTGAGAACTTCATAAATCAAACTCATTTAATTTAAATGCATACATACATTATTGCTTTTCATACGTTTTCTTTCCCCTCAGTGATGTTAGGCCTACTGTATAAACTGGCCGCCCCGGTAGAAAGCAGTCGGTGAAATTCTAGCACTATAAAACGGCAGTATTCAAATGTTAGATGTACTATTATCAAAATAGATGTCCTTGAAATGTAAATTTCCACAGCAGACATCCAATAACATAAAGTCAACATGCTGTTGACTGGGATAATGCATGTCCCATATTTCCACACACCATTTTAAGGTCGGAAGTGGCCAAGTGGGAACATCATAACCAGTGGGTTGTCAACCGTTTATGTATCAGGGTACACTTAACCCATTCTGACCTAAGATCAGATTCATACGAGGTTTCCACTGGACACACACTGGTCTGATTAACCCATTCTGACCTGAGATCAGATTCTAAAAATGTCAGTCGCTCTTCGATTTTTCAAAAATAGCAGACCTACAAGCTCGTAGCGCGCCACTCGGTGGCGCGCTATGAGCTTGTAGATCTGCTATTTTTCAATAGCTAAAGCATAACATGATGCTAACACCAAAACGGGTTCCCGTTCAGAATGGGTTAAAAGGGTCCATCTGACCACATAAAATAGGTATCACATTGTCACGGTTCGGTACCAGAGAGGGCATAGGACCCAAATGCAGGACGACAGTCAGGAAAAGTGTTTATTAACACCAAAAAAACAAGGAACATGAGGAGCATATAGGGAAAATAACAAACACTAGGCGCAAGGAACACTAGGAAAAGACAGGAGCAACAAGAAAACTGTGACAATAACTAATAATCCGACCAGGAACTGCACAAACAGGGGAGCATAAATAGCCACAGGGAGTAACAGGACACAGGTGAAACTAACTGACAATCAACATATAGGGATAGGCTAAGACTTAAAGGACACAAGTGCAAAACATAGGCTAATCACAGTACTGGTGAGACAAGGCAGGTACAGAATACAGGGGCAGACAGGGAAGCACAAAACCATACTACAAAATAAAAGGTACACAGTAAAGTAAAACACTAAAAACCAAGAAACACAAGAAAGTACAAAACATGTCACGGAACGTGACACACATGAGATAGAATTATATCACTCAGTTAGTTGTAGAACAATCACATCATGTATCGCATTAGAACAAGAGAGGGGGAAAAAAACAGGAGATAAATCTGATTTAAAACCAGTTCAAATAATGTATGATATTGAGTTTTTATTGCACTGTATATAGAGCTTAAGTTTCCTTTTAAAACAAGCCTCTCCGTTGATGTAATGAGCATCACCTGGAAGACTGTTCAGTGGGCAGTACTGTACATTTGCCCTATTGACCTTATGCACATCTTGCCAGCAAGGTGCTAACTAGGTGCAATTTACCGTTGACAGCCCATTCATCCAAATAGAGAAATCCTATCTGATTCTATTAAACAAAGTCAAACACAGCAACATTGCAACTGTACGAAAAGCTTGAATTATCCTCTTGTTGTTTAATACAATCAGATAGGCCTTTTTCTGTTTGGATAAATGGGCTGTCAATGGGAAATTGCACCTAGTTAGTTAGCAGCACCTTGCTGGCAAGATGGCAGCGGTGTACATAAGGTCAATAAAATACAGCCCTCTTCATATAATTGGAGTTTGGTAGGGGTGAAGTTATCAGTCCACCTCTTACGCCTCTCTGAACTCGAATGCCTTGAGGGTATCTCATGACCTTTGACACAAATGTCTACTTGGACTCAAGGATGAACTAATTAGAAGTACTCAAGGTGCCATGGTTGTCAAAGATCAAAGGTCACTGTAACCTCACAAAACATCCATTAAATTCCTTCAAAGTTCATTCACAACTGCAGTGGTTATCACACTTTTTCATGCCATTGACCCCCAAATGAAATTGGCCACAGATGACCAAAACTGAAAATATTCTGACCAAAACTGAAAATATTCTGTGCCAAGGACCCCCAAACAAGATTTGTGTTCATGTTAATGTTAAAAAGTGTTGTGAGCTTGTAGTTCAGCTATTTTCAGATAGCCAATTTGTATATAAATTTAAAGGTTGGCTAAACAGATACAAATCAAACCCGTGTGAAGTGAGGGGCACTAATATATTAAAGTCTAACTCATGTTGTCCGGTGCTCAAGCTAGTAGGCACTCGACAGAGTGCAGTTCTAGTTGTTAATTGCATTTAATATTTGTGTTAGGGACAAGATGACGTACATTTTTCCCTTCATTGTCAATGGCGTTTTTAAAACAAATCCAACATTAAACCTGTATATAGGAGGGGCTAGCGCCCCTCAAAAACTCCAGACCTGAAATGTTTGAGAACCACTGCTTTATACCAGTGTTGTAGCTAAACTACAACCTTGTGAGCTTCCATATGAGCTTTCAGATTGGCGAGTGACACGCCATAAGATCAAGTATGAAATCATGATAATAATCAGGTTATGTAACACAACATATACATTGTTCTCAGACTCAGATCATTGTGTTTCATCTACTGTATAACATAGAGTAATAGGACTTTAACAATGCTATAATATCCAGAGGATATTCACAGAGTAGGCTGAAATAAGCTCTGCCATTCTAAAAGCTCCCTCCAGTGCACACAAATGTTGTGTCAGCATCTTGTGAATCATCAATCATGTTCCAGCTATCTCCAATCACAATCACACTCTCATTAGAAGCTGAAAGGTTGTTGAAATATGGGCTACGTCTATGATTTGAATAGAGCCTGCAGGAAGGTATAGAATTATTATTACTTGGTAGCAAGAGTATGTAATATATATGTAGCATACACACACACACACACACACACACACACACACACACACACACACACACACACACACACACACACACACACACACACACACACACACACACACACACACACACACACACACACACACACACACACACACACACACACACACACACACACACACACACACACACACACACACTACATGGATGTTCAGGTTAGATGCACATGACACACCTATGTTTGACCCCGGACCCCAGATCACATGGGCGATATACACACACACACACACACACACACACACACACACACACACACACACACACACACAGGGCATACTCTCATGCACAGGAACCCGTTCACCTGCACTTTCCAAATAAGGTCAGAACAAACAAGATCCAGGCTTCTCTATTGAACCATACAACTCAGAATGCACACACCCTTTCACTAAGGTGCACGTAGACCGACACTCACTTTAAATGTCCTAAAAGACAGACAGAACAAAGTCACGTGCACCCACCCCTTGATTTCCTCATCTCTTCCCTCATATCCATTCGTCTCCCTTCCTATATCCCCCATTACCCATTCCTTTGATATTCAACTTTTTGGAAAAAAACATTTATACCTAAGCCTTGTGAAGTGTCAAGTCTTTTCCAACAAATCTTTCCAACTTTCACATACCGGTACTACAAGGACTAGTTACATTACTGTATCTACAAGCTAGAAAAGCATACTGTAGCATCTCAACATGTTGATAACTTGTACTGTTGATCTGTTTGTTTGGGTTTTTTCCCCCAAATGTGATACTGCTACAGAGTATAAATTATAAGCTTCTCTGTCAAAGACAAATGTTAAAGTTACTTGGATTAACTGTAATATTAGTACTGTTTTGGCAATTGTGATCAGTTTCAGTTAGTGAGTATATCAATAATATTGTAATATTACTTAACTAGTTACAAAATAATATTGCTGTAGTAATACTGGCCAACACTGGAGAGATTTCAGTGGTAAGGCCACATGAAAACTGATTTATGGCGTCTGTAAATAATTCTCCTTCATGTAAACTTGAACATATTATGACCATCTGCACAGGCCTTTGATGTTCACTCTAGTATTCCATTGAGGGGTCCAGTCAAAGTGGAATGGTCGAAAGGAGCACTTCACCCAGCACTTACCTTCATATAATTCGTCCATTCTGTCAAGGATGCAGACAGAGTTGAACCCATAGGAGCAAAGTCACAACAAACTAGAGTAGAATAATATAAGTATTTAATAAATAATTAGGAGATATCTTACATGGGAGATGCAGGTAGGAATCAGGCATGAATCAGAATGACATCAAAGTCAACACAGGAACAGGCAGGACATCCATGACAACAGGTTATGATGAACTGACAATGAGTGTTTGCACTGAGTCCAGTTTTATCCACACTTTTCCTGGGCTGTGTGTGGTCCAGTTCCTATTGATTTAATTGGATATCATTGGTCATCTGACCAGTTTCATTGGCTTTCATTGGATCAAATCGACAGGAACTGGAGCACACACAGCCCAGGAAAAGTGTGGATAGGGAGCAGGTTGATTGGAGAAGTGTTCACTGCTGGGCTGATGAGGTAGTTGAAGACAGGTGTGTAAATGGAACTGGGTGTGCTGGAATGGGATATGGGAGTGGCCAGTGTGGAGTCACAGACTGAGGGAGAGACAGACTGTGACAGCACAGGCCTTTGATGTTCACTCTAGTATTCCATTGAGGGGTCCAGTCAAAGTGCAATGGTCGAAAGGAGCACTTCACCCAGCAGAAACCTGCCTACCAGTGACATCATCGGTAGGCAGGTTTGGTCATTTCAAACACGATTTTAAATATGTTTTATTAATGCAGTAACGGCTTATATGTCAGCATCCTCATGACCGGTGACGTCCCACATATTCAAGAAAATAGGTTGCAAATGTATAGTAAAACCTGCCATGTTGATGACCAAACAGGTGTTTAAAACAATACATTTGTTCTACACCAATCAGACTGTTCAGACAAATTGAAACACCTGTGATGGTCCTCAACATGGCAGGTGTATGACTACGTTTGCAACCCATGAAGACTGGAGATGACAATGGAGGGTTCATCTGAGGACGACCTAGAGAGAGAGAGAGAGAGAGAGAGAGAGAGAGAGAAATACTTGAGAAAAATACCTCAAAATGTCACAGTACTTACCGGTGGTGACTTTTCTCTGTGGTGTAACTGCTGTCTAATGAAGCATAAGTAGGCTACTTAAAAAAGAAGCTGTGACTAAAAATATGGAAATTATATTGGTCTTTGTTCCCAGTGGCTCACCGCAAACAGCGGTTTCTCCAGAAATTTAGATTAATCTGCTAATCCACATATCCCTGACTATGTAATCAATATGATGTCAGTACTGATGTCATACAGTAGATTGGCCTATACTCCATATTTTGGCATGGCTTAGGCTTACACAGAAATGGATATCGCATAACCAGAGGGGCCCCAACGGGCATCGTTACCAAAGAGCATCGTTCCCAATGGGGATCATTCCCTAAGGCCATTGTTCCCTGTAACTAGGAAATCCATTTTAAAATGCACACACACACACACACACACACACACACACACACACACACACACACACACACGCGCGCGTACGCACGCACACACGCACAATTCCTTCTTTGGGTCTTTCAATTATTCATATAGGGCCTATTGCACTGGATAGACAGATGGGGCAGGAGGGTGGTGAGCTGACAGAGTCTTTCAGAACGTGTGCTGCTTGTGTCTGGGGAGGCTCAGAGCTCAGAGCTGCGTCAATGCTACTCCCACCATGCCTGTCCTTCACTGCCTTTTATCATCCCCTCATCTGCACATCCATGGCAGTGATTCACAAACTCAAGGATCCCAAATTCATGATGCATTATTTGGCCATGGATCCCTATATCTGAAGAGACAAGATTTGTTGTCGTTACTTATAGTTATTCAAACTTTGTCACAATTCTTAAAGGCTGTGAGTGTGTGTATATCGTCTATTTTCGAATAGCCATAAGCATAAACCTGGGTTAAAGTGGTTAAACTGATTTTGATGCCATATTAAATTAATTTAGCTGGGGGCCGACTGGAACCACCCAATGGACCCCTGGGGGTCAGGTTCCTGCTATATTTGCAGAATTTTCACTTATTCATGCTCAGAATAGGGCGGTTCATGTCGTTAGAGGTATACTATACAGGTGGGCCCTTTGACAGCTGACTGACACGACGGACAGATTACCGGAAACGCTCTCCTCTGCGTCAGTCAGCCGCGGAGGTGGAGCTTCTTTTCCATCCACCAGCTGTCTAAAATCAAATGCCGGGGGTTGACGTCGGGCGTCAGGTTCTTCTGACGCGGCTGTGCGCGAAGATGTGCCTGGGGCCTTACTCTGACCCTGCAGTGAGCAGCAGTTCTGTGTAGGAAAATGCTTTGCTGGTAAGTCAGAAAATAATGGCCAGACTTGTTCGAACTGACAGAAGGGCAACAGTAAGTACAAACCAGTCCAAGGCATGCAGAAAAGCATCTCATAACAAAGTAGGTCGAATGTTTAGGCCGATGGGTTAGAGCAGCACAACATGAGCAGCATATGTGGCACAATGGACCCGAAATTATACGAACTCAAACCATTCAATCACATCGAGCAAAAACCCCTATTTGGGGCTTTGCTTTCGACACTAACATTTTGTAGTGTGGAACTCGCCATATGTGATAAACACAATCAGAATAGCATTTTGAGGTGGTGTGGTAAGAGTGTGGTAGGATTTGTGTGATTTTGAGGTGTTTAATTAAAGCGTCAGTCTTTAATAATAATCTGAATCAGTATTCAATAAGGCTGAGGATACAACATGTATAGGAAAACGAGACAAGGGAGACCTTTTATTATGTTATCTGTCCTGTGTGCAATAATTACTACATATCCTGTAACATCAGCACAATTGTGAGGATAGTGTGAAAATGGAATGCTTATAAAACCCAAGACTGAAAAACAGAACCCTAATAGTAGATTTTTCCTGGGAACAGTTAGCTACAGTTAGAACAGTTAGCTACAGTATACTGTAGGTGAAGCGGTGAATGTTTATGTTTGTTTGTTTTTTCACATTTTTTAAAAACACATTCAAATTTCAAATAACAAAAAGCCCTGCACAGCAGTGCACACACACAGTACAATAAGCCCTAGAGAATCTGATGTTGATACTGTAATGTATGCCCAGACATGCACAGCATCCATATTCTGGGGGGAACATTAGCCAAAAATAGCTGATCTACGAGCTCACAATGTGTCACAAACCAATCCAATAGCAAGCACCATGCATACTCAAAATAGAAAAATTAAAATAATATGTTTTCTTTAAATCATCTGCGGTACTGCTTAAATGCTACAGCACTGGTTCTGACTGGTTCTGTCACATCATTTCTGGCAGTGTCCTGTAATTACTAATTTCTGAGTAAATATATTTAATTGGTTCTCCAGACAACTGGGAAAGGATATTCAGCCAGTTCCTGTTTAGCAATATTTGCTTGCTCTGAAGAGACAGGGGCCCTTAATTCCTTCCCACCAAAGACAGATCCTTAAGGCTAATAAGGCAGGTATGGTTGCTGCAAAAATAAAGTATATGCCTACTGATAAACTGGAAGTCTCCAACTTCCTCATGTTTCAAGAGATGGCTCAACGAGATAATCTCCATTGCTAAACTGGGACAAATTCGTCATGGCGGACAGAGTACACAAGCTAAGTTCCAAAAAAATGTGGATGCCATTCCTTGCAGTACTTGACACTAGTTGGACAGTGGTACCTTTATGTAACTCTGAGTGTGTACAAATCAAGACAATTGTACAGTGTAGATTGAAAGACATACAGTGTACATGTACAGTGTAGATGAAATTTATGAAAAAGGGTATCAAATGGGCTTCTGTGGCCACTAGGTGATCTAATGCATATCAAAATGAGTGTCCTTGATATTAAAAAGATTGAGTCACTGCTGCATAGTTTGCTGCTGTGTGTTTGTGTGTGTACCACGTGCACACATCATTCGTTTATACTGTGGTGCAGAGCACTACTGCAGCACCACATGAACCTGTTGTTCTGTTTTAGAACGTCTTGGTTTCCCTCTAGTGGTGCATCCAGGCATCGGAAAACCTACTTGTTCGGTCTCAATTGTTTGATTAATCTAAAATTCACCTGGCAGCCTGTACAGTGTATCTTTGTATGTCTGCTGAAACGCTCGTCTCATTTTCGATCCTTAAATATCAACCTGGTCTCTTATATTCTTCAGATTAAGAACAATTATACACACCAACATCATGTCAGACATTCATCGGTTTGTGCCATAGTTTGTGCCATAGACAAGAAAAAAAGAAAACTCTCCAAAGTCAGTCAGTTTATAAAGCTTAAGGTTTAGAGATCAGAACCCCCCCCCCCACACACACACACACACACACACACACACACACACACAACTTTGGAAATCCAATCCGGGTCACCAATGTAACGACCGGGATTCGATACGAATCCGGGTCTCACACGCTGTTGGCTTTCAGGCACGTTTGGTCTTCAGGCAGAGGCTCTCTAAGGCAGCAACTCCACTGCTACAATCAACCCCTTTGACCTTCCCCTCAACCCGGGAAAACCAATTTGGGTCACGGTACCAATGTAACGCCATCCTGGGTCTCCCGCACGGGGAAAGGACAGTAGCACAAAGGGGAATCCCTCTGGCCCTGGGGAGATATTATTAGTCTTTTGGTCTTCAGGAGCTCAGCCACTGAGACATCTGCTACAGCGACATCCGTGGAAAGAGAAAAGGCTTTCAGCTCCTCATGCAGGTATAAGTCTGTTCTGATGACCGTTCTTGCCTCTTCTTGCCTGTCTCAGGACTCCACTTCCCATGATGCTTTGTGGCTTTGGACGGCCACCTGGATATGTACTATATGACCACTGGTTCTCAACACCAAATGGACCTGTAACTCTGGGAGTGTACAACTGAAGCCAAATGGACCCTTATGTCCCTATACTGTAACTCTGAGAGCGCACAACTGGACCCTCATTTGGCTACATTTGTACACTCTCAGAGTTAAAATTACCCTTATGGATCCATTTGGTTCCATTTGTACACTCTCAGAGTTAAATTAACACTGAGGATTTTACAGTGTAGATTGGCGTCCCAGAGACAGGGTCTAATGTGGTCTAATGCATCACAAATTGGGGGTCCTTGAAATAAAAAAATAGAAAGCTTGCGCATCGCTGCAGAAGACTCATGTGTCAGTCAGTGTCTGAGCCTGAGGCCTCCGCCTCGTCGGCAGAGGCGCTGAGGGCAGGGTAGGGTTTGGGCTGGTCCAGGTTGATGTAGGTGACACTGCTCAGGCTGATGTAGTGCTCCCCTTCCAGGTAGGACTGGATCTCCTGCACCTCCTGCACCAGGCTGTGGAAGTCAGGTCTGCACTCTGGCTCCGGGTCCCAGCACTGGAGCATGATGGAAAACCTGGTGGAAAACAGAGTGAGTGAGTGAGTGAGTGAGTGAGTGAGTGAGTGAGTGAGTGAGTGAGTGAGTGGATTAACAAATTAATTGTAAAGAGTGGATTAATGAAATTAATTAAAGGTGGTGTAAGTGATCACATTTATTGGTTAAAACTATTTGCTCTCATGCCCTTATGTTTCTATGTATGTAACTGTATTTTATTTTATTGTGTTATGTCAAATGTGTTGCAATCATAGACTGTAAAAAATATGGACAAAGCGGGTCTAACATGAACGTAAAATGAAGCCTGTCAGTCCTTGTATTGTAAGTCGCCATCTTTCTAGATCCGTTTGGGCCCAGTTGGCCATTGGCTGCCCCAGACAACGAGGCAGGACTTCCCCCCTTCTTCTCCGTTGGTTTTTATTTTGACTCGAGTGGGAGGGGAATCCCGATCATGGGGCTATGGGTTTTTCTTCAAAGTATTTGTCCGACTGCCCCCCTGGTTGTAATGTGTTGCATATGTACAAGGCCGCTGGGTCGCAAAACACATTTCTGTGCAAACTGACTATAAAGTTAATCATATCATTAAACAAAATGTGTGAAACTAAAGGAAAATATAAAGCTCTATATTCTCATAGTAATCATTTCTTTCCAGCTCTTCAATATCTGGGTTGCCAGTTCATCCATTCGGGAGAGAGAACCCATCTATCAGCATCAAATGTATAGTGTTCCAGTTCCAATTTTGTCTGCCGATTTCTTTGTGTCATCACTTCAAATTTCCTGCATGAGTTCTTTCTCCTAATTGGATAAAATTGGTATCCATGGCTGAAAATGCATTTTCTGTTCACTAAAGAGCTGGAGAGATGGGGAGACTCCTGTTGCTGCACTATAGCAATGATTACTATTATCAGAATATAGAAATGTTTAACACTTATTTTGACAAAAATATATCACTTACAGTACCTTGAATGAATGAATAAGCTAGGAAGGAAGTAATAACAGGGTAGTCTATCATCACTGTCCGGCAGAAAACTTGTATCTCCATTTTTCAACTCATGTTTGTTTTTGTAAATTAATGCCGTACATCATCATACAACAGTGTCACAAAAAGTAACAAATATAGATTGGGTTTATAAGTCTTGGGTTTTATGTAATACTTTTCAATTAATGACCAAATGATAACTACATTGGATCCATTCCATTGGATTCCATTTCCTGAAAAGGAACTGTTTTGGACATACAAGGTTTCCTCCCGACAGCAACGATATGCTGCAGTGGCATCGTGTGTGTGTGTGTGTGTGTGTGTGTGTGTGTGTGTGTGTGTGTCTCTTACAGAGCATGTGGACAGAACTGGGGCTGCAGAAGGCGACGTCCCTTCAACAGGTAATGGGTGATGTCATAGGGGTCCACGTTAGGATAGGGGCTCGCACCTCTGGTCAGAAGCTCCCACATCAGCACCCCAAACGACCACTGTGATGGGCGTTAACAGATAGAGTATATCATTTAAATACAGAACATGCTTGGGAACATTTTATTTAATATAAGTGGATTACATAAACCTACCACATCAGACTTGGTGGTGAACTTCTGTGTCTGCAGGCTCTCAATGGCCATCCACTTGACCGGGAGCTTCGCCTTCTTATGGTCTTGAATGCTGTAGTACTCCTTGTCGAAGACGTCCCTCGCCATGCCAAAGTCTGCAACCTTCACTGTGAAGTTCTCATCCAGCCTGCAACAACCACCCATGTCACAGGAAATGAACCACCAATCACTCACCTGTCTTACAAGTTACAATTTAGTAATTTACTTTTTAGCAGACACTTATCCAGAGCGAGATCATAATAAGCAGAGTAAGCTTAAACTGTAGTTGATAAACAACAAAGTAAATAATCACATAAATGGAATGCAGAGAGAACAATGTACTACTAGTGCCTAAAAGAAAGAAAAGGATATCAGCTAAACAATGAACCTGGCATCTGTCATCTACAAAATAAAACTATGACAAAAAGTCAAACAAGATATCACTGCATAGTGGACTAGCATCAATTGAAATCAAACCAACCTAAATAATACGGTTATATAGTCTATACTCCTTCTATTCAGACAGATTTGACAACAAAAGCCTTTGTCAGCTTTGACTGACATTCTCAAAGTGTGTGTGATTCACACTCACATGCAGTTACGTGCTGCCAGGTCTCTGTGCACAAACTTCTTCTGGGCCAAATATTCCATCCCCTTGGCAACCTGTAGCCCAAAGCCGATCAAGTCCTTTACCGTTGGGTTCTGTGGAAGAAACGTGAAACCATGAAAATGAAAAACCTGCATATCAAGTTGATCCCATTACAATTTTTCTGAATCTGCACAAAAGTGATGTTTCAAGGACCATTAAATAACGAGTTTACAACTCATAACCCTACAATTGTTTGAACTCAGGTGGAATATCCATCTATTAGAGGCACTTATTATGAAACATAACAC
>NC_137863.1:5892681-5992681 GCF_963924005.1 Protomyctophum bolini | reverse complement strand
GCGAGGGCTCTCCCATGGTCAGTCTCTGCAGCATGGGGCTGAGGGTGTGTGTGTGTATGTTTTTACCCAGCGAGGGCTCTCCCATGGTCAGTCTCTGCAGCATGGGGTTGAGGGTGTGTGTGTGTATGTTTTTACCCAGCGAGGGCTCTCCCATGGTCAGTCTCTGCAGCATGGGGTTGAGGGTGCTGATGAACAGGTAGTGTCTGAGCTGCATGACCGACAGCCACAGCACGTGCCACAGGAAAAACCTGGACAGTACGCACTCTCTGAAACTCCTCCCTGGCGCCGGAGAGACTTCAATCTCTTCATCGTCCAGGAAGAGAAGGAAAGGCAAGACAAGACATTGAAAGAGAACAACAGAGGACATTTTGAGAAGTCAGTCTGCTATATAGTCAACGGTATATACCAGTGTCAGTGAATTCCCAAACTGTGGGTTGTGACTCATTTATATGGATCACGACAATCCAAGACATAACAAAAAAACAAGGAGATAGTGAAAATAGCCAATTGACAATTTTCAAGTTGTAACACTGGTTGTGAACATGGGGACCAGTAAGGGTTCATTTGGAATTATTTCAATGGACACTGAGGAATTTACCGTGTTGCTTGGAGTCTCAGAGGTTTAGCCTACATGTTGTGGCGAATTGGGCTCTGTGGCCTAATTAGAGTCACCTGATCCAAACTGTTCACTTGAGGGACAGACGCATTGCTTGTGTGGGACAAGTGGGACAGGGGTTTGCTATTCAATTACTTGATTTGATGTCATATTATTATGATGACCATATGTCTAATATTGCCTATAATTTTGTTAAACCCCTCTGGCGTCTCACATTTTGTTTTACAATACATGGCTGACTTGGTACAGTAGCCTATATAGGGCAGGCCGGGTGCCCACAATTTTGTTGACTTTTGCTACTTTCAAAATGACCAGCTCTATACCCACCAAAAAACAGTATTATCCCATTGCTGAAAATTGTTTAAAAATGTACCTAGTGGCGCACTTGAGGTATATAGGGGAGGAAATGGAACGGGTAGGGTTTTGTATAGCTTTCTAATGCTTACTGCCGTCTGAGTATTCTTGAAAACAAAGTATTGCCTGGTTTGAGAACCACTTGTGCATACAATACACACCTTTCTTTGGAGGGCTCTCCTGGTCAACTGGTGTAGCCGCTGTAGCGTCGTCACCCTGTAGGCCTATCTGACCTCTCGCTGCCTCCAGCTCGCTTTTTCCACAGGTCACCCTGGCAGAGCAAAGAGCACACACACACACACACACACACACACACACACACACACCATACAATCTTTTATTTAAATCTGTAACTTGTATGTCCTGCCCTGGATTCGAACCTGGATCTCCTGCATGAGAGACTAAACTTCAAGATGGAATTCCCACTTCTATTACAGGGAGGAGTCTCTAAATTTGTATGAACAAACTATACCATTTATTTAAAGATGAATTCATTCCGCAGTCAAAATGTGTCAATTCCATTGTTGACACTGTAGATAAATGGACACTATGGATGTTACTGCACAGTCAAAGAACCTTTTTTTTTTATGTCTTAGCCATACGTATGTATAGCTGTCAAGTAGGTAGGGAATCATACCCATAGGTATAGCTGTCAGGTAAGGGGTAGGTAGGGAATCTTACCCATAGGTATAGCTGTCAGGTACGGGGTAGGGAATGCTGGACGTGGGCATCAGTAGGAAGGTCCTGGCCGTGTGAATGACACCACAGGCAGACACGAAGAGGAGGCAGTCACGCAGAGAAACACCCGACTCGCCCAGCAGCTAAAGAGGGAGAACAGGTAGGGATGCCGTCTGTCATTTAATAACATCATTCCCCTCCTCCTTCGGCGCACCTTCTTAGAAGATACTATACCCTCCACGTATTCATTTGTGTGTGTGTGTGTGTGTGTGTGTGTGTGTGTGTTACCTTGATAACGAGGAAGACTGCTGAGGAAGAGTCAAAGGCTCCATTATATAGTGTGATGATGGTGGAACGACGGGAGCCAAACAGGTTTCCGACCTGCGGTAGATAAAGAGATGCAAATATAAAGTGTAGGCTATGTTTCATTATATACACTCGCACGCACTGTAGCGGGAATTCTTGGTCTCAATATTAGTAAGCATAAGGAAGCATCAGAAGCAGGACATCAAGATTCAGGTATCATCATTCTTTATTCAAAGTTCTCAGTCGGTTGTCAGTACAGCAAAATGGTAGCATCACTGCGTCCCGGTTCTCTCCCAGCACTCAATGAATTCACCCCCTTTATTCCCCAGCTCATCTCCATTTACAACAGCAATAGACTGTCAGTAACAGTTTATTCAACATCTCCTTCTATGGTTGGACTTAAGCAGAGAAGACAAACATGCTATTCTAATAGTCCTAAAATGAGAGCAACACACAAATAGTTACACCTTTGCTGACAGTGGTATATTTAAGCATGGAGACTCAGCTGATGGTCAATTAGAAATGAGCTCAATGGTGAAAATAGACTGTATGGAAGGATGAGAAACACCCAATAATGTATATGTATGATTGATGATCTATTTGGCATTCTAATATTTCCATTACAGCACGCACGCACACGCGCACACGCACACACACACACACACACACACACACACACACACACACACACACACACACACACACACACACACACACACACACACACACACCACACACACACACACACACACACACACACACACACACACACACACACACCACACACACACACACACACCACACACACACACACACACACACACACACACAGTACCATACCTGCATGTTGGTGATCAGGAGCAAAGTGCCTCCCAGAGCGATGAAGATCAGAGCGGGGAAGAGCATGTTGGAAAGGGCTGAGGGACAGCAGGTACAGTAATGTGACCATCTGTACCAACTGTAACTCATCTTCAATGTAGTAGTTCAGTGTGTAGTTCAATGTGAGCAGCAAGATGGAGTTGAGGACTAACCTGAACTTGAGAATGCCAGGAACAAGGTACCCAGGGTGTAGAGTAATCTGGTGGGAGAGAGGATTAACCCATTCTGACCTGAGATCAGATTCATACGAGGTTTCCACTGGACACACACTGGTCTGATTAACCCATTCTGACCTGAGATCAGATTCTAAAAATGTCAGTCGTTCTTCGAATTTTTCAAAAAATAGCAGACCTACAAGCTCGGAGCTTGTAGATCTGCTATTTTTCAATAGCTAAAGCATAACATGATGCTAACACCAACATGGGTTCCCGTTCAGAATGGGTTAACAATAAAATAATAAAATAAAAGATTAAAGTGATGTGACTTTTTATGCTAATTCAAATGGTTTTGTTTCCGAGATCAATTTGCTGAAGGACAACATTGTTTACAGTTTAAATATTTCGAGTATATTTACATTTGGTGTATCTCTGAATCCATCCGGCCAAAACAAAATCAAAACGACTCACATTCCAAACAGTCGAGCCGCTGCAGTGCCGTAATGGTCAAACAGGTAGCCATTGGGCAGCGTCAGGGCATTGTCCACAAAGACGGCGATGGTGAAGACCAATGAGAACTGGTCATCCTGTCCACTGCAGTCTGTGTGTGTGTGTGTGTGAGAGAGAGAGTTACACTTTTTAACACAATGTAAAAACTACACAAATATTAGAGAGGAGTTCTTCCCAAAATTTGAAACAAATTTCCCAGAATTCAGAAGTATGACAGAAAGGGAAAGATTACCAGTCCTTCTGGGGGAACAGAAAGAATGTGCAGTTTTTGCTGCAAAATATGTCAATTCCTGTCACAAGAAAAGGGACAACCAGTAGGACACACATACAGTATGCCATGTTTTATTTTCTGCACCACCTGCTTTATTTTATATTATTTTAATTTATTTTTTCATGTCATTGATATTATGTTGTTATGTTGTTGTTTGTAATATCTGTGATTGTGCTTTGGCAACACTTGTAAAACGTCATGCCAATAAAGCCTGTTGAATTGAAATTGAATTGAATTGAGAGAGAGAGAGAGAGAGAGAGAGAGAGAGAGAGAGAGAGAGAGAGAGAGAGAGAGAGAGAGAGAGAGAGAGAAGAGAAAGGATAAAACAGCTGGGATCTGGGTAATCAATGAAAGTGTGTGTTCATCAAGGTGATAATGGAACAAAAAAAATAATGGAAAAGAAAATAAATCTCCTTTATCTGACTCTCTGAGGTTGGAAGATATGGTGCTGTAGAAAAGAAACACCATGGCACCAAAATATGTGATGTTTGAGGAGAGGATTTTTTTTTTTTTTTAATATTTTTTTATCCCACGATTTTGTAACCCATTTTTCACCCCTGTGTCAATCATCTAATGTGATCCTGGGCTCTACACACCCTCCGCCAACCTGGGGAGAGCAACGGACTTAACTCATGCTTCCTAGGAGGAGAGGATTTCTGGATGTACTTTTGGTTCTGTGTAAGGATAAAAACACCAGCTCAGTGGCCTTGTGGTTAGAGTGTCCGCCCTGAGACTGGGAGGTCGGGGTTCAATCCCCGGCCGGGTCATACCAAAGACTCTAAAAAATGGGACTCCCTCCCTGCTTGACAATTCAGCATCAAGGGTTGGAATGGAGGGGGTAAGTCCCTGTGACATACTAGTGTCATGTCCAGGGGGTGTACTTGTACATCAAGCTGCCTCACGCTACAGAAACAGGAGATAGGCTCCTGCCCTATGGGCCTCATGGCTTGGCAAGGCTACTTAAGGATCAAAACATGCACATGAGCTGCTGCTGCAGAGACTGACAGAAATGCAGTCTCTGGTGATATCTGTATACTATAGACAGTACCACACCATTATTGTGATTACAGTTGATACAATCCTAATTAACTAAGTTTCAGAATTACATCATTGTGAAACATAAAATCATGATTTTCAATTACTTGCAGTTAATTGTGCAGACCTAATCCAAAGCTATTAGTAAAATACTTTTAGACAACACCATTATTGACTTACTACATCATGCCTGCGAAAGGGTAAAGTTTCAGATGAAGGACAGAGTGAGCAGAACTTGCCTATTGTTTGTGTTCCGTTGACATCTGTTGTGTTGACACACAGCGAGCTGAAGTAGCCCTCTGCCTTGAGGACAAAAACAAGGGAAGCCCATCCGAACACAACCCCAGTGAAACACAGGCACTCCACCAGACCCGTGGCCAGTGTGAACCAGCGGCGCACCCCTGAGGTGCCGGCACAAGTCAGCAGCATCGTCCCTCCTCGTGCACAGCTGCACAAAGGAACACACAGTGGCGTCCTTGGTGAGCTTTCCTGAGAGAAATGGAGAGGAAACGAATTACTACTAAGTCACAATGACACTCAAAATATATTATTGTCAGCAAGACAGACATGAGCATCACATGGAAACAGCTTGGTTTAGTTCAACACAAAAACAAACTTGAGTACAGGTGGAATTCAAACATTGTCTGGAGTCATTATTCAGACGATAGTCCATTACAATGATGACTTGTGATGAAGTGAAATAGCCATGGAGCTGTGCCCTGCAGGCCAGGTCAGTACTGAGGTGCTCTTAATGGTACACCTCAGCTATGGCTGTGCATGCCCAGGGCATCACTCCGTGGATTAGTCTATAGCACAATGCAGACAACAAGCATTAGCTTTGCACAAAACTACACTCCTTGGGCTAAGAACGGCCATAGCCACTTGCCCAAAATGTGCTCTATATCCCACGGTTAACCTTCTCATAACGTCAACTGATATACTGATTGTATCTTACGTATGAGCGAGCAGACACATGCCACATGGACACATGACACATGGGCACATCCTAATGATGATGACTCAACCAGGAACACCTTCTCTTCTTGAGATTCTAACTCCCTTTCCCTGTGGAAAGTTTCCCAGTAACTGACAACACTGACATGAATGATGTTCCCGCAGCTTATTGCAACCCAACCTCTGATAGTCCAGAGCCCTATAGCTAAGCTTGCATCAAACTATAGAGCGTATGCACATGCATGATTTTCCCATCAGGACACCCATCATCTAGACCGAAGACATTGAGCAGCATGGAGTGTTGGAGTTTGGAAGCGCTCGTTTGAAATCACTCAACCGTCCTGCCGTACCACCCGTTTCTAAATATCACATAATGCAGCAAAATGTTGTGTTATTGAAAACAAGCACTTCCAAACTCTGACACTCTGAAAAATAATCAAATGCAGGGCATTTCTTGACAGAAAGTAGCTCATAACGTTTCTATGGTGGATTTTTATGAAACAAAAACTTTGCAGATAGAAAGAGGATAATTCAAGCTTTTCGTACAGCTGCAATGCTGGTGAGTTTAACATTGTTTAATGCAATCAGACAGGACTTTTCTGTTTGCAGGAATGGGCTGTCAAGGCCAGAAAGTAGTTTTTTGCCACTCAGTGGGCGTTCCCGCATAACTTCCAGGTACGATGATGTCACACGCATATCCTCTAAGGTCGCGAATACAAGCGGCCGAAATGAGTTTTCTTCGACGGGTGGCTGGCATCTCCCTTAGAGATAGGGTGAGAAGTTCAGTCACATGAGAGAGACTCAGAGTAGAGTCGCTGCTTCTTCGCCTGGAAAGGAGCCAGCTTAGGTGGTTCGGGTTCCCTAGGGAGGTCCTCGAGGCACGTCCCACTGGGAGGAGACCCCGGAGCAGACCAAGGCACAGTTGGAGGAAACACATCGACTCACTGGCCTAGGAAAGTCTCGGGATCCCCCAGGAGGAAGTTACTAATCTTTCTCTGGAGAGGGAAGTCTGGAGCACTCTGGTGGAGCATGTTGCCCCTGCGACCCAACTACGGATAAGCGGTTGAAGATGGATGGATAGCAAACCAAATACAAACCACTATTAATGAATGGCCCAGCACCACTGGACCAACAAACAATCTGGTAAAACACAGTCTCAAATACAATATGGCACGGTGAGAAAAACAGTGAAAGGTTGTAGGTTAGTTATGTTAGTTCAGTTGTCCTCCTACAATGGATCACATAATACATCTGGTTACCCCTCAATACAAATTGAGGGGTAAAATTAATACATTATACAAAATGTAGTAAAATACAACAAAATACCAAAACCTACCCAGTCAATATTCCCAAGGCTTCCACTGCCGTGGCTGTGGATGTGGTTATCTATCTTGCTTCTGAAGAAGGCGGTCGCATCTTTTCCTCTCTCCCTCCCTCTCTGCATATTCCCTGCTACACACACACACACACACTCCTACACCACACGCCACCTTTCTTTTCTGAAGATGCAGCAAGTAGGCCGGGCGCAGCGCACGCTTGCGACCAGCAGCAATAACTTTGGTTTGATTGTGTGTTTCAAGCCTTATGACCTGCTGTAAAACCTTTTGCCCTTCGGGGACACTAATAAACAACCTTGAACCTTAAACCAGGATAGGACCCGGAGGCTCTGGACGACGATAAATCAGGCTAACAGTTGACTAACATATTGTCCCCATGCAGGTCAAAAGCCCTCTTAAAACCCATTACCCTTGGCTTGTACCCTTTACTGACTCCGGCAGCATACTTCCACTGCAGTACGGTCAACACCATTAAGATGAACCAGCCCATGACTGAGATTGATGTCCATCTTCATGCTCATTATTATGTCCAAGAGTGGCCTCAACTGTTTCCCAAATGTATCTCGCAGCTCCTTAGTACAACTAGCTTGATAGTTTCAGTTTTGCTTGTTGTCTGTGCTGCCCTATTATTAATTACATCCACTAAAAGTAAAACATGACAAAGTCCTTTTTGTTCACTGTCATCATAGTGTCCTCTTTTTCACCTTATTGTCACATGTTTCACATTTCCTTGTTCCTTGATAGTCTGACTCTGCAGTGTTTCTCTTGAAACCAGCTTCTATACTTGGTCATAGCTGACCAGGGCCGTGGGAAGATATTTACAATAGGAGGTGCCGAAAGCTTGGCAAAATGCACGTGCCTTGCCTCGTGCACGAGCATTTTCGCACATTTTCACGCAGAAAAGTACTTTCCCTCTCCACACGCATGAGCAAACTGACACAGGCAATTAACCAGGATAAGGCGCCGATACTGTGATACAGCATAGCCTATTTATTAGGCCTAGTAACAGAAATCTGTTTCGATTCAAATTATTTTATTTTTTTCCCCACTGTGCCTTGGGGGAGGGGGTGCTCCTCACCAAATGTGATCAGAACTGAGAGACGATCCGTTTTTTATCTCATTCCTGTTTGACTTCATGCGTATGACCTCGCTTATCTTGGCACGCCTAATACCTTTTAACATCCTCTTCTGTTCTGACACATCTTTACCGTGCCAATAAGTTGCTCTGTTATCGTCTCAGTAAGTTGCATCAGATTCCAACCAGCGAAAGACGCTCCCAGCCTCCCCATTTCGGCTGGTCTAACAATTACTTCATGATCGTCTTCCGTCCTTTGAGTCCTTTCTGCCACGTTTGCTACTGTATATCTATCCCAGCCCCGCCAGTACGTCTACACTCCTGTAAACAGTTTGATACCTTTCTCTTGCCGCTATCATCTCCCTCTTCCATTTCGCCTGGGGAGCTAGATGCTTAGTGTCGCTTAAAGATCTAAATGGAACCAAATGTAATAATTAAATTGGGTCAATAATGAACTATGGGTCCATTTAGTTGCTATAGTGTTTTTAATTTCGTATACTGTATTCTCCTGATTGGATGAAATTGGCATCCCGACAAGAACAAATACTTTCTGTTTAAAGAGAAATTTTCAATTTCACTTCATATTGTGTGACTTCTAAAAAAACACAAAAAGATCATACAGATTGGGGTCGCAGAGATTAAAATGGTATCAGATGGGGGTCTGTCCTGTAATGCATATCAAACTGGGGGTCCTCAAAATGTAAAAGGTTGACGATCACTGCTCCAAAGTCATAGAAAAAAGAAAGAAAAAAAAAACTTGAAACCAAAAGGCTCATGAAAATATAAATACATACAAATAAATCAACCTCTTAATCCAATTCTCCATGCATCCATTCAGGACTGTCCATGTATTTATTTTGTATTATATATATTTTTTCGCCACTGTCCGTATATGGTCATATAAGTGTGACATGTGACAGCGGCTGGCGTGCAGCAGTCATCATGAGTGACGACACGTGGGGGGCGGGGTCTGTTTGGAGGGGCGTGGTGTCACGGTGAGGGGCGGGGTCTGTTTGGAGGGGCGTGACGGCGCGGTAGGGGGCGGGGTCTGTTTGGAGGGGCGTGTCGGTACGGTAGGGGGCGGCGGCGGTCTGTGGCGTGATGACGACTGGACCCCCCTCCCTCCCCCCCCCGTGCTGAGGATCATCTCCATGGCGACCGTCTCCACGTGGGCGGGGCTGACGTGGAGCGCCTCGCTGAGCTCCATCTTGGTGGTGCAAACAAACCGCCGGTCGCCGGCCAGCTCCGCCAGACCGCCATTTATGAGTGCCTGTTGGTGGTGGCAATACATTCATTCAAGAGTCATTTCATGTAGGCTACTTGTCGATTCTAAATTGAGTAGCTTGCAAGCAACTCTCCAGGAGGAACATGTACTTAAAACACCATTATACTGTGACCTCACAAACAAACAAACAATATAGGAACTGTGGAAAGTAACTAAGGGCTTTTTTTAATTTTTTATATATTTTTTATCCCACGATTTTGTAACCCATTTTTCACCCCTGTGTCAATCATCTAATGTGATCCTGGGCTCTACACACCCTCCGCCAACCTAGTCCCCATATGGGGGGACAAGGTGTCCAAGTTGCTCCTTTACACCTGACAGGGGGGAGTTTCCCTGGTTGGACGTAGCGCGTGGAAGGAACACGTTATTCCAACCAGTTCCTTTCCCCTCCATCAGGCGCCCCGGCTGGCCAGGGGGAGGCAACTAAGGGCTTTTACTACTGCACTTAACACATTGGATCCTAAGGACGGACTCCTAAGAAGGCCGGACTCGGACAATTTATAGGACTCGTCCTATAAATGAATTACGCGGGGAGCGCATAACGAGTATAGGCTCGTCTTAAGGCGTTTGATATCGATATGCCGATGACACACAACTGTTTCTATCCTTCCCCCCCTCTGCCACTCAGGTGGAAGAGCGCATCACCGCATGCCTGGCTGACATCTCACAGTGGATGTCCTCCAACCACCTCAAACTGAACCCAGACAAGACTGAGCTTCTCTTCTTCCCAGCTAAGTCCTGCCCTATGCGGGAGCTAACTATCTCCGTAGACAACGCCCTGGTAACGTCTGTCCCAACAGCCAGGAATCTTGGTGTTGTCCTGGACAGTCAGCTCTCGTTCAAAACTCACATCACAGCTGTCACTCGATCCTGTAGGTTCACACTCTATAACATACGACGAATTAGACCGTTCCTCACCCAGGAATCAGCCCAGCTCCTAATCCAGACAACAGTCTTGTCAAAACTTGACTATTGTAACTCCCTCCTTACTGGCCTACCAGCATGTGCACTTAAACCTCTCCAGCTGATCCAAAATGCCGCAGCTCGCTTGGTCTTCAACCAGCCAAAATTCTCACATGTCTCCCCCCTGCTCCGTTCCCTCCACTGGCTCCCGGTCGCTGCCCGCACAGAATACAAAACTCTGATGCTGGCATTCAAAGCAACCAAAGGTATGGCTCCCCCATATCTTGCAAGTATGATCGAACCCTACAAACCCTCCCGCTCACTCAGATCAGCCAACGCAGGGAAGCTGGAAGTACCCTCACTAAAAACGCCGGGACAACGCTCCACACGTCCCAAACTCTTCTCCCTTCTGGCTCCAAAACTGTGGAATGCACTTCCCATTGCAGTCAGAACTGCAGCATCACTCCCAATCTTCCGCCGTAGTCTGAAAACCCACCTTTTCAGACTCCATCATGGCCCATAGCACTTACCCCACCCCCTTAGATAGCAATTCTGTAGACTTAGATAGCATTTGATACAGACTTATAGCATGTTACGTAGACAGCATAAGTGCATTGTATGTGCTATTGTCATAGCACGTCATAGTACATATGTATAGCATAGTAGTATAGATGTATAGCTTATATGTATAGTTTCATTATAGATATTCCACTGTTACTTTCTTAGCTTACGCATGTTTCATGATAAATGTTTTTATGTGATGTATACCCATGCTTTTTTGTTCTTGCTTAATGTAAGTCGCTCTGGATTAAGAGCGTCTGCTAAATGCCTAAATTGTAAATTGTAAATTGATATAATAAGAAAGCCCAGCCGTGTTTCATCTTTGGAATCGTTCCGGTTGCTACGGAGGCTTGCTAAGGCCTCGCCAGCACTAGCTTCTGTATTAGCCGCGGGACGCCTTTGCAGTTGCACGCTCCTTTCTCGGAAACTACGGTGCTGTCCGTCACTATCACTCACCTCCTGGATGAGCCTGTCAGCTGCCCCCTGGCTCTCTCCCTGTTCCTGGGTTTGTCCCTGCATGGTGTGGGTCTGTCCCGGTCCCTGGGTTTGTCCCCGCATGGTGTGGGTCTGTCCCTGTCCCGGGGTGTGGACGTGTAGCTGTCCTTCTGTGCTGACAGGATGCTGGGGGTCCAGTAATGTGTAGGCAGAGCTGCAACTGCAAACGAGAAAACATGTAGGCTACTGACAATTTGGTTCTGTATGTATGTCTCTGTTGGGTGGAAACCTTATTGGGTCCAACACTGTTACAGTGTTACACAGTCGTTCATCCAAAACAAATATTTATTTCCCATCAATTACACACCCCATGAAGCCTTGAAATTCATGGAGATGTATTCATTTATTCATTTATTTATTTTTCGCATTCCTAAGCCAATAATTTGAGTCTCCGGTAAGCGATTGTACAGTAAAAATGGTGTCAGGCCTAGGATTTCAGACAGACAGACAGACAGACAGACAGACAGACAGACAGACAGACAGACAGACAGACAGACAGACAGACAGACAGACAGACAGACAGACAGACCTGTATGTTGTGTTCATGCTGCTGTTGTTGTTGTTGTGGCTGTCATTCATCTGCAGGGGGCGCTGGTGGGTGTCGTGAGAGCTGTTCAGTTCATTCTCCATGGATATGGGCTCCACGTGGTTCCCAAACAATCCACCCTGCCTCTATAATAATAATAAATAATAAAACTTTATTTGTATAGCACCTTTCATGACATGAAATCCACTCAAAGTGCTTTACAGAGCAATGGAGAAAAAAAAAGAAAAGCAAGGCAACGACATTAAAAAACAAGCAGTAGTGCAATACAGTGAGGACATGAATAACAAAAAATAAAATATCAATTAAACGCAATGTTGTAGAAGTGGGTCTTGAGCTGAGCTTTAAAAATGTCTACAGAGGCTGCCTGACGAAGGTACAGTGGGAGCTTGTTCCATGCCGACGGCCCGTAGAAGCAAAAAGCTGCTTCCCCGTGTTTTTTGGTTGCCTTTTTTTTTAGGCAAAGCGAGCAGGCCAGCAGTGGAAGACCTTAGGGGGGGCGGTTTGGGACATATTTAGGCAGGCAGTCCCATGTGATCATGGGGATTTGACTTATCTCCTCACCCTGTAGATGGCGTCCTCGTTGGCCTCATCCAGGCCTCGGTCCATCTCCTCATCATTCATCAGGTCTCCTGAGATGGCTCTGTGGAGCATGTCCACGGCCTCCTCTTCTATGTTCCTCAGACCGGCCTGGTAGAGAGACACCATGAATGAATGAACGAACAAACGAACGAACGAATGAATGGATGGATGAATGAATGAGTGGCATGTTCTATGTTCCTTAGACCAACCAGAGAGACACCAACATGGAATGAGAGAGAGAGACAGACAAACAGACAGACAGACAGACAGACAGACAGACAGACAGACAGGGCTGAACCTGGATCTCGTTGGTAGCGTTCTTCTTGGTTGGTCTGCAGCCGTAGTATTCCTCCTGTCTCTTCTTCATCTTCCTAAAGTAGTCCTGGATCAGGAAGGTCGCGTAGAACTTCCCCACCGTGACCTCATCGTCTGAACACGCACACACAAAAACATGTGAGATTGTAGATCGACTATTTTTCGGTGCACGACACCGAATCTCCATGAATTCAAGGCTCCATGGGGTGTGTAATTGATTGAAAATAAGTAATTATTGGGGAAACTACTCCTTTGAGATGCATTTTACATGAAGTGAATTATTATTATTATTTTTCACCCCTGTGTCAATCATCTAAAATGTGATCCTGGGCTCTACACACCCTCCACCAACCTAGTCCCCATATATAGGGGACAAGGGGAGAGCAACGGACTTGAACTCATGCTTCCTTCATGCCTGAGTGTCCAAGTTGCTCCTTTACACCTGACAGGGGGGAGTTTCCCTGGTTGGACGTAGCGCGTGGAAGGAACACGTTATTCCAACCAGTTCCTTTCCCCTCCATCAGGCGCCCCGGCTGGCAAGGGGGAGGCATGAAGTGAATTCTAAGATTACATTCTATGGTGTGAGTTGTATTTTAAAGCTCACCTCCTATTGGTGGAATGACCTGGTCCAATAGCTTCATGCTGGTTCGTTTCCAGATCTTCTTGATGATGGCCCGCAGCTCCTCATTGGCCTGTTCAAAATTGCCTGACCAAAAGAGAGGGTGGATCTAGTCAGACATGAGCGATATTATGAACCACTATTCTAACTCAAACTACAGTAAATGGAATTACATGTAAAAATCATCTTGGTTTAAGTTTTTTTCACCATCATAAATTCATAATGGCATGTCATGCTTTCATCCGAAAATAAATTAAGCTTCTATCAATCAAGACTTTCCTCATAATACCAGAAAAAGTCAAACTAAATATCCTGAAAGTAAAACGAAAAACAAATGACACACACCTTCAGTTTTGATCTTCAGAGCGGTCCTGACCAGAGCGAACAGGGTGGCATTGAAGGTGACAGTTCCATCACTGTTGAGTGGCATGTTCATAGACACCAACCTCTGTGTAACACGCACACACGCACGCAGGCACGCACGCAGGCACGCACGCACATGGGGGCACAATCAAATGGGGGTCCGTGGGCTAATGAGTGTCATTTTAGGGGTCCTTGACATGAAAAGGTTTGGGAACCATGCACTGCTTCAACCCATTTTGGGCGGGAACCCCTTTTGGTGTTTTAAACATTATGTTATAATTTAGCTATTGAAAAAATAGCAGACCTACAAGCTCATAGCGCGCCACCGAGTGGCACGCTACGAGCTTGTAGGTCTGCTATTTTTGAAAAGTCGTGAAAATGTGGTGCAAATCTTTGAATACATATTTCGGAGCGAACATTTTTAACTAAAATATTGGCTTCTGGGGGGGGTCCCTGAAACTACATATTTTGAGATGGGGGTCCGTGGCCCAATAGAGATCATTCTTGGGGTCCTTGATATGAAAAAGGTTGAGCACCACTGACATAGAAACATGGGTTTTTCAGAAAAATGTTAGGATTTAGAAGCCCTTTTTTTAATCGACCTCAGTCCCAAAATGGGTTAAAATATCAATGTCATTCAAGTTTGCCTTGAGCCAAGCGAGTGTGAGAACCACTGGTCTTTAATCTAGCTCACCTTGCAGGCGATGCGATGTGGGCAGAATTTACCAAAACCCAACGGAGGAGGGATTCTGCGCAGGAGTGTCACCACATCCAGATGCTTAATACGCCCCCTGTAGGATGGGCAAGAGAAAAAACATTTATTCGTCCATATTTGCTTAACCACAAACCAGTTTATATTAAAGTTATTAGTTAACCTGGGTTAACGGGTCCATTTGGTTTCATTTTACGCTCTCAAGAGTTACATTATTGTTAAACATACTTCATTTACAAGAAGTGCACAATTGGAGAATGCAAGAATAATTGTTATTTTGATAAACGTTTGCCAAAAGCATGGAATTGTAGACTAAATCCTATCCAACGACAACAAAATATTATTTAGTTTGCTGTCCGAGAGGCTAAATGTCATCAAATGCTGGTCCGAATAAATAATGGGCCTTAACCCATTCTGACCTGAGATCAGATTCATGCGATGTTTCCACTGGACACACACTGGGTCTGATCAACCCATTCTGACCTGAGATCAGATTCTAAAAATGTCAGTCGTTCTTCGAATTTTTCAAAAATAGCAGACCTACAAGTCTTGTAGATCTGCTATTTTTCAATAGCTAAAGCATAACATGATGCTAACACCAAAATGGGTGCCCGGTCAGAATGGGTTAATTGAAACGAAACAGGTTGAAAACCACTGCCCTAAAACAAGATCATCAGGTTCTCCTCAGAGCTAGTGTGACTTAGAATGAATTCTAAGCAACATATTGGTAAAAGCCAAACCGTATATTACAGTATTTTGATGCTGAGAAAAGTAAACATATGAGAATAATATGAATGGAAAATATGTATTGTGATGTTGATGAATATGTATAAGAAAAGATGGGTTTATTGATATTGTGTGGAAAATGTGAATGTTCATACAGTAATTGAAACTCTTTAAAACAAAGAAAGAAAAGCAAATGGCAATTGAACCGGCATAATTGTAAATAAATCAGATGAACAAAGAAGAGAGAAACGAGCAACACTGAAACTGACTATGTCTCCCGTTTTTCCCTGTTTATTCAGGTTAACCTGGCAGATCAGTTTAACCCATTCTGTACGGGAACCCATTTTGGTGTCGGCATCATGCTATGCTTTAGCTATTGAAAAATAGCAGATCTACAAGCTCATAGCGCGCCACCAAGTGGCGCGCTACGAGCTTGTAGGTCTGCTATTTTTGAAAAATCAAAGAACGACTGACATTTTTAGAATCTGATCTCAGGTCAGAATGGGTTCATCAGACCAGTGTGTGTCCAGTGGAAACCTCGTATGAATCTGATCTCAGGTCAGAATGGGTTAAAAATATATGTCTGTATACTAAGCCACACCCCTGGGGCGTGTAACACTAGCATGACGCGCGGCCACTCACGTAGCTTCGGGGTCGTACTCGGCCCAGATCTTCTTGAACTCGTCCAGGTGCTGGGGGCCCAGGATGGACCAATCACGCGTCAGGTAGTCAAAGTTGTCCATGATGACCGCCACAAACAGGTTGATGATCTGATTGGAGACGTTTATAAAAGAAAGACGACGGTGATTTGTTTGTATAAGGACAGATTCATGCTGGGCTCTCCACAGTTAACTTCAGTTAACCCATTGACGCCTGGTGTAACGTATACGTTGTTCTACCCTTGATGCCGGCCGTGCTCTCTGTGTCTCATCAGCTATTGCTATACATGTAGCAACATAACTATTTAAAAAATAAAACATCAGAATTTGAAGGTTTTCAGAAACCTTAGGTCAGGCCCTAGAAGGCGTTCCCAGATTTGGCCTCAGGCATCAATGGGTTAAGGAGTTCCCAAACTTGCTCATACCAAGGACCCCAAATATCTCAATTGAAGTATGTGTGTATATAACAATATGTATCATCATCATCATCATCATACTTTTGAGGGGCTCCTAGGTTTAACGTTTGTTTTTACTTGCGCACAGACGCTGCTGAGTGACATTCTTGCTGTATCATGATTCCATGTGTCATAGGCTTGTGATTGTAACATAATAATTGTAACACCCATAATGTTTGTGTCCTTGTGCATTTTCCTTTGTAAGGACATAAATACATTCTTAAAATGTGTGTGTGTGTGTGTGTGTGTGTGTGTGTGTGTGTGTGTGTGTGTGTGTGTGTGTGTGTGTGTGTGTGTGTGTGTGTGTGTGTGTGTGTGTGTGTGCGTGTGCGTGCGTACCAGGAAAGCACAGAGCATGTAGAAGCTCATGAAGTAGATGACGGCGAAGTTGGCTCCGCAGGTGAACTCCTCCCCAGGCAGGTAGTCTGACTTGGGGTCACATCTCTTCCCGTAACAACAAGCCAACATCACCTCATGCCACGCCTCTCCCGTTGCACACCTGTTGACCAGAGGAAGCCATCAGTCCAGGACAATAAAACACAACAACAACAATACTAAACACTTAAGAACTACTAGATCAATCATAAACACCTGCCCAGGAACTTGTAGAACAATAATAAAGCCAAATTCCAATACCCGAGATCTCGGCCACTCACACTCGGTCACTCCAGCATGGTGGTGCTATGGTGAAATGGGTGAGCTGCCGAAATATGTGACCATCTTGTGGACTTGTGCAACGGTTTACATTCGGACACTGACGTGCTTGTCCACATATTTCAGCAGGTCACCCATTTCACCACCATGCTGGAGTGAGCGAGTGTGAGTGAGCGAGTGGCCGGCTTAAAGCTCCTGACCACGAACAAAAACAACACCCCCCCCCCCCCCCCAAAAAAAAGAAAGAAATTAAATAAATAAAACACTTGATAATATTCCTAATCTGGGATGAACATTCACAGGAAGGCGGGAATGGCTTCTAATGAAGGGTGAGAGGGAGTGAATAAAGGAGAACATTTTGTGAAATAATGTGAGTCATTGTCGTCCAGTCACCTGAACAGTGTATACAGTGTAACAGTGTAAATAATGTGAGTCATTGTCGTCCAGTCACCTGAACAGCAGCAGCACAGCTTGTGGGAATGTCTGGAAGTTGTTGTTCCTGTTGATGTAGGTCCCATCTACCAGAGCTATTTTACCAAAGATCTGCAGGAGAACATAATTTATACATTATGTTCATGTAGGTTCTACCAGGGCTTTTCTACTGTGGCTGTGGGCGGCTGTGGCTCAGGAGGTAGAGCAGGTCGTCCAATGACCCCTGGGTTGGCGGTTCAAATCCCGGCTCCTCCTGTCCACATGTCGAAGTGTTCTTCGGCAAGACACTGAACCCCACGTTGCCTCCAATGAGTTGGTCGGTGTGAGCTCGCCACCATTGGTGTGTGAATGTGGGAAGTGAGGACGCTGGCGCTTCACCTCCCAATGTATGAATGAATGAACCGTTGTAAAGCGCTTTGAGCACTTGGAAAAGCGCTACAAAAATGCAATTCATTATTATTACTATTATAAAGATTAGAACAACACAATACTGCCTCATCAAAGTTGGTATGGTATACACTGTCAGATACTTGAGTTAGGAGGTTTCATCAGAAGCACTTTGTAATACTTTGGCATTGGTTTAATATTTTGTTAAACCCACACAGAAGGTAAGGAGTGTTCAAAAGGCACTGATTAATTAAATAAAAAGTTGAAACCAATGTGTATTAGTGTGTGTGTGTGCGTGCGTGTGTGCGTGCGTGTGTGTGCGTGCGTGCGTGTGTGTGTGTGTGTGTGCGTGCACAGTACCTGCATGCCAACCACAGCATAGATGAAGAAGAGCATCAGGATGAGCAGAGCTACGTATGGAAGAGCCTGAAGACACAACAACAAAAACGGACGTCATTGTCACCATTACTGTATCAAAAGTACCGTATATTTCCAAATAGTAGCCCGGGCGTTTAATACGCAACATGGTGTCAGACGTCGGGGCGTTTAAAAAGGAACCGGGTGGCAATTAGCCCTTCGCTAAGTCCCTCCCCAACCTGTCCTTGTCCAATAGGCACGTTAGCAGCGAGGAGACAGGGCAAGCTGTCCTCCCCATAGAGAAGCATGTTAAATGACGAGATTTCTCCATATACATAATCGATCATTTCAGTGATCTTGCGACAATTTGATGCAAGACTAGCATCAAATTGTCTTCTAAATCTGGTCAACCAGGCCTGCAGTAGGCTATGGACACTGGACAAATTTGCATGACATTATTTAAATGAACTAGAAATACGAGGAAAATACAGAGGAAGAAATAAACTTTTAACGACCACCCGACAAGAGTTTTCATGTTGCGCGGTAAGACGACTGTCATTAGTATTATTGCCATAACCTGGGTGGGTCAGTCGTGTAACTTTCTCGACGTTCAACAACACAGCCATGCAAAATAACATTGACAGCTATGAGGTGGCGAAAGCTTGACCTGCATAGCAACAGTTGCTAAACTAACTAACACAGCTTGAGAACCACTGGGCTAGACAGACTAGCAGTGACCTATGATGACCTGGAAGGACTTGACGAAGGTCCACAGCAGGTTTTTGATGCCCTCTGAGCGGTTGAGCAGCTTGACCAGCCTCATGACGCGGAACAGTCTGAAGAAGGTGATGGACACGCTCATGTTCTCTGTAGACTGAAGAGCAGAACAACATGTTTTACATGTAGCACAATGTGATGGACACGCTCATGTTCTCTGTAGACTGAAGAGCAGAACAACATGTTTTACATGTAGCACAATGTGATGATGGACACGCTCATGTTCTCTGTAGACTGAAGAGCAGAACAACATGTTTTACATGTAGCACAATGTGATGGACACGCTCATGTTCTCTGTAGACTGAAGAGCAGAACAACATGTTTTACATGTAGCACAATGTGATGATGGACACGCTCATGTTCTCTGCAGACTGAAGAGCAGAACAACATGTTTTACACAATGTAGCACAATGTGATGATGGACACGCTCATGTTCTCTGTAGACTGAAGAGCAGAACAACATGTTTTACATGTAGCACAATGTGATGATGGACACGCTCATGTTCTCTGTAGACTGAAGAGCAGAACAACATGTTTTACATGTAGCACAATGTGATGATGGACACGCTCATGTTCTCTGCAGACTGAAGAGCAGAACAACATGTTTTACACAATGTAGCACAATGTGATGATGGACACGCTCATGTTCTCTGCAGACTGAAGAGCAGAACAACATGTTTTACATGTAGCACAATGTGATGGACACGCTCATGTTCTCTGTAGACTGAAGAGCAGAACAACATGTTTTACATGTAGCACAATGTGATGATGGACACGCTCATGTTCTCTGTAGACTGAAGAGCAGAACAACATGTTTTACATGTAGCACAATGTGATGATGGACACGCTCATGTTCTCTGTAGACTGAAGAGCAGAACAACATGTTTTACACAATGTAGCACAATGTGATGATGGACACGCTCATGTTCTCTGCAGACTGAAGAGCAGAACAACATGTTTTACATGTAGCACAATGTGATGGACACGCTCATGTTCTCTGTAGACTGAAGAGCAGAACAACATGTTTTACATGTAGCACAATGTGATGGACACGCTCATGTTCTCTGTAGACTGAAGAGCAGAACAACATGTTTTACATGTAGCACAATGTGATGATGGACACGCTCATGTTCTCTGTAGACTGAAGAGCAGAACAACATGTTTTACATGTAGCACAATGTGATGATGGACACGCTCATGTTCTCTGTAGACTGAAGAGCAGAACAACATGTTTTACACAATGTAGCACAATGTGATGATGGACACGCTCATGTTCTCTGTAGACTGAAGAGCAGAACAACATGTTTTACATGTAGCACAATGTGATGGACACGCTCATGTTCTCTGCAGACTGAAGAGCAGAACAACATGTTTTACACAATGTAGCACAATGTGATGATGGACACGCTCATGTTCTCTGTAGACTGAAGAGCAGAACAACATGTTTTACATGTAGCACAATGTGATGGACACGCTCATGTTCTCTGCAGACTGAAGAGCAGAACAACATGTTTTACATGTAGCACAATGTGATGGACACGCTCATGTTCTCTGCAGACTGAAGAGCAGAACAACATGTTTTACATGTAGCACAATGTGATGGACACGCTCATGTTCTCTGCAGACTGAAGAGCAGAACAACATGTTTTACATGTAGCACAATGTGATGATGGACACGCTCATGTTCTCTGTAGACTGAAGAGCAGAACAACATGTTTTACACAATGTAGCACAATGTGATGATGGACACGCTCATGTTCTCTGCAGACTGAAGAGCAGAACAACATGTTTTACATGTAGCACAATGTGATGGACACGCTCATGTTCTCTGCAGACTGAAGAGCAGAACAACATGTTTTACATGTAGCACAATGTGATGGACACGCTCATGTTCTCTGTAGACTGAAGAGCAGAACAACATGTTTTACATGTAGCACAATGTGATGGACACGCTCATGTTCTCTGTAGACTGAAGAGCAGAACAACATGTTTTACATGTAGCACAATGTGATGATGGACACGCTCATGTTCTCTGTAGACTGAAGAGCAGAACAACATGTTTTACATGTAGCACAATGTGATGATGGACACGCTCATGTTCTCTGTAGACTGAAGAGCAGAACAACATGTTTTACACAATGTAGCACAATGTGATGGACACGCTCATGTTCTCTGCAGACTGAAGAGCATAAGTGTATGTAATTTCAAATGCCACGTATACTTATATTATTTGGTGTTAGCATTATGTATGCTTTAGCTAATGAAAAATAGCAGATCTACAAGCTCGTAGCGCGCCACTCGGTGGCGCGCTATGAGCTTGTAGATCTGCTATTTTTTTTAAATCGAAGAACGACTGACATAGAAACACAGCTTTTTCAGAAAACTGTCAGGATGCAGAAGACATTTTTTTAATCTGATCTCAGGTCAAAATGGGTTAAATACAAATACATTGGACATAAGAAACATACAATATAATTCAATACAATGTACAGTTGTACTGTGGTAATTAAAACAGGTAAAATCAGTATTTGGATATTGACCCGTGGGTCACATTAAGTGAAGTTGGTGCCTCATGTATGAGCTAGCAAAGAAGGCCAAACATATCAATATCAATATCAATACAAAGAAGGCAAAAATATCATTGGATTTAAACTTACTGCAATCGCTTCCATGGGATCCACTTCCTGGAATAATGAAAATGATAAAGATGTTATTTGTCGGCAATTTGTTTCCTGGTGTTAAAACCATAGCTTATAATTCTGTCACTTTTCATTACTGGCCAAGCAGTCAAACGTAACTGTAAGTTTGTGAGAGTCAACAGAGCATTATTATTATTATTATTAGAGTCAACAGAGTTATTATTATTATTTAGCAAACTACACATGTATCAAGTTACATTTCCATGCAATTAAAGTCTATCTACAACAATGCCAACTTAGTGTCGGTCAACCCCCGACAGTGGTCTGTGGAGGGTGTTTAGAACGATTTTGTAACCCATTTTTCACCCCTGTGTCAATTATCTACTGTGATCCTGGGCTCTACACACCCTCCGCCAACCTGGGGAGAGCAACGGACTTGAACTCATGCTTCTTTCATGCATGAGTGTCCAGGTTGCTCCTTTACACCTGACAGGGGGGGGGAGTTTCCCTGGTTGGACGTAGCGCGTGGAAGGAACACGTTATTCCAACCAGTTCCTTTCGCCTCCATCAGGCGCCCCGGCTGGCCAGGGGGAGGCGGTTTAGTGACCAGGATTACTGCATGTTTTTTGTGAGGGTACTATACCCTATGGGACACGGGGAGAACATGCAAACTCCACTCCACACAGAAAGGCCCTTCCGCCAACCCCGCATCGGGTCGTCTCCTCTTCTGACCTCCAGTTTGACCCGGGAGTCGTTGAGGAGAGAGGAGTTGAGGCTCCATAAGCCCCTCAGAGCGAGGATCAGCGAGGAGACATTAAGTCAGAATGTGTGACATATACAGTCAACCCTCTGCAGGGATCTGGAGCAGCGGCAAGCTTTACAACTTGAGAACCACTGGTTTACAATCTTAGCCTGTAATCTTAGATCAGCAAGTATGAACCAATTGCCAAAAAGTCCCACTTTGGCCACGCCTGCATCTCCGACGTCTAAGAGGGCTTTCAGACTGAACAAAATGAAAATATTGTCAAAACTACAAATCTACAAATCTTTTTGTGGTTAAGGGTGACAAACATGTTAACATTGAGCAAACCATCATTCAGTTGCACTACAGATAGTTACAGCGCATCCTTGCAGACAGTAGAGGCCGCCAGAGGACTCCAACGCCGCCTGTAAGAGAGCAGAAAAAGGACATTATGGTAAGGGAAGTGATGTCAGACAGGAAGTGACATCACAGACGTAGGAGGAGGAGGGAGGAGGGAGAACATGGTCAATTGACAAGAACTTAAGACAGTGTAAAAGGAACACAAAGGAGACAAAACAAAAAGCCAAACATACATACGAGTACAAACATGACGGTTTCAGCTAGGAATACAAAATCAAGTTTGAATTTTGACCACTTTTCGGACCCGTGTACGCATTCTTCATGCTAAATCTGCTCATCACAAAATCACGAAAATGTTGAAATGATGAAGGGGTGATGGGTTGAGATGGATGGAACATTTGGATTATTTTCTGCCCATAGCTACCAATCTGTTATTCAAATTGGCAATTGATGTTTGCATACATAAATGAGGTGTTCAGTAACAGTTTGTCAAGCAAAAAAAAAAGAACCTGCAGGTGTCACTAAGCAACGTGATTCTACGGTAAAGAATACTTTGGTTATGATCTCACCTGGCGATGAGATCATGATTAATCTGTCACGGGCAGAAAATAACCCATGTGGCTTGGCATTAGGGCTGGGCAATACATTGATATTATATCAAGCGAAGAAGCAGCGACTCTACTCCGTGAGTCTCTCTCGTGTGACTTCTCACTCTATCTCTAAGGGAGATGCCAGCCACCCGTCGAAGAAAACTCATTTAAAATGCTCATGTAAAAATGAATTGACAATATCGTCGCAATGTAATATTATTGTCACATATCAGTATCGAGGTATTTGGTAAATAATTTTGTTATTTTCATATCACCCAGCCCTACTTGGTGTTCAAGGCGTGGCACATGGGTGCAGAAGGGTGTGGTGGTGCTCTGGGACTGGGTAGCCTACAGGTTGTGGGTTTACGTACATCAAGACAATAACGTCCAAGAAGACCCACGTCCTCCCTTCTGACTCACCCTTGTGACACATCAACAACAGGCAGTGATGATGAGGAGGAAAGGCTGTGGCTGGCTTTAGGAAAGATGGGGGGTATTTTTGAGGTATTGGTGCAGGGGAGGTTTATTATAACCTGACGCTGCCAGATCCAAGAAGCTTGCTACACAAATTTGTTTCACAGCTTATTGGGATCTGGGATCGCGGAAGCAAATTCGATGACGGGGCTGTTCCTTTATTTCAAGATACTTGGTAGATGATTGGATGGGACCATCTGTCTATCACCGTGTGGGCGTGCAAACACAACCAATCATATTGACGTGTCTATATAGCTTCACATCCGGTTTCGCACATATCCCGCCCTTAGCTCACGCTGATTGGTTCGGTACGGAACGGATTGGTGTTAGCTGAACTCCCTGAGAAATCCCAGATGGATGCTGTGTTGGGGAACATGCCCAATACCGCCCCCATCTGGCAGCGTCAGGTTAGGTTTATTAAAGCACAATGCATAATTACAGCTGAACAGCTGACATTGCTTTGGTTCGGGCTGGCTACGACATTCAGAGGTTTGGCTGACTTCAAACTATACAATAATTTATGACATCAGTGACAGATACAGACTACAATGTGACGTCATTCACATGCAGGTTCAGATACAGACTACAATGTGACGTCAATTATAGGTTTCTGCTTCGAACTACAATATGATGTCATTCATTCAGAGGTTCAAGTGGGATGATTAGAAATGTATTTTGGGTGTCCGAATTGTTTCGATATTCATTGAGCCCATGGGGGGGTTGGTTCTGGCCGGGGGAGCCCAGCCGGATCGAACTGACGTCGGTTGTTCTGGTGAAGTAAGTATGCATCAGGCTTTAGGCTGGAGGTTGGGTGGAGCAGCCTGGAGGTTGGGTGGAGCAGCAGCAGCAGCAGCAGTGGATCAGGTGGAGGTGTTTACGTCATACTGACCGTGTCACCCAGGCTGCTGCCTGCTGGAGCCAACAGTGAAGCGCGGCTCGTATGTTTCTATACGCGGGGATCGAGCGCACAAGGTGCATCAGGTATGGGAAGAATATAATGTTATTGAAGGAGCCCCCCCCCCCTTAAAAAAAAACAATACTTAGAAAAAAATACATCAATTACAAACCTTGAATTCATGGAGAGTTTTTGTTTTTTTCTATCGCTTTCTTGAGCAACGATTCGTTTGACCTGGTCATCTGAGCCACTGGAGACGTCTCCTACCTAGACTCAGTTGAATCTCCTCCGTTCATCAAATTATTGTCTCAGGAATGTGGCAAAAACGTACACATCTCTGTAACGAAGACTCTCACTTCCATTCATATTAGGGCTCTGGGAGAGTTGCTCATTAGATGTTTAGTCTCCATACATGGGGATATCCGACTAGGACGCTATATGACATTTTATTTACATATGACAGTTTAGTATGATGATCCCTATATTTAGTCCGGGCTGACCTATAGTGCTGACATCAGATAGATGTGGTAGAACCCATATATACGGATAGATCTGATTGGATTAGTCATCGAGACAAAGCATAGTCGGATAATACTATATATATTTAAAAAATATATATATATTTGATTATATTGAGGCATATCCCATATCACCCAGCCCTACATGGTGTCCAAGGCGTGGCAGATGGCTTCAGCAGGGTGTGGTGGTACTTGGGTAGCCCACATCTTGTGGGTTTTTGTACAAGACAAGCCACTCCAAACATTGAAGAAGACCCTCGTTCCTCCATTCTGACTCACCATTGTGACACATCAACAACAGGCAGTGATGATGAGCAGTTAAAAGGCTGTGGCTGGCTTTAGGAAAGATACGCCCCGAATGTGCTTTCTTTCCACCACATTGCTCACTCCTATAGTCTGTAGATTACTGGACCAAATTTGTATGAAGGTGGTTTAAACTACCCCCAGATGGTGTGTACCGCAATTCACAATAGGGGCAATACTTCCTGCCATCTTGCCGATTGCTCTTAGTATGATCTGCAGAGTTGGGTGATACCACCGCACCATGCATGGTGGTTGTTTGTCTCCGATTACGCTCTCCATAAATTCATGGCTTCATGGCGTGTGTAATTGATAGAAAATAAGTACTTTTTTGGGGTGAACTACTGCTTTAAAGACCTGCTTCTCAGAAAGAAAAGTATTTGTTTCCCCTTTGGTTAATGTCTTCTTGAAGCTTACCTGTGAAATAGTCTGGAGGTTTCTTGCGCTCTGCATAATATTTCCAAATCATTAGCATCACATTTTGACCATAAAACCTCTGGTCTTAAGACCAACGGTCACTGACGCTATAGGGACACTATTGTGGGAGGGCTCTGCATGGCCTTCCCAAACTCCAAGGCTACCTTGCAGAGCCATTATTTGATACTTTCCTAGTATCAGTATCCCCATAGGGTATATTGGAAGTTACCAATATACTTCATTCACATTTTTTCTTTATTTGTGTTTTGATTACTTTAGTTTGCTTAATAAGTTAAATGTTCTCAAGGAACTTTAAATCAAGGTTTTTGAAATGTTACACCTTTTGCAAAAAAAAGAAAAATCGGTGTTCTGGGTCCCTAGGACCTTCCAAAATTGCGATTGCAATCAAGCCTTATTTTAAAATATAGCCAATCTACAATGATGTTGATTGATTGAAACAGCAACATTCAGAGTCAAAGTGGGGACCATGGGGATTCTCAGGGTTCCTTGAGGTGGTTCTAAATTGACCCTTGCAAGTCTGTAACTCTGACAGTGTACAAATGTATACTGTCAGAGTTAAGGGGGTCCTTGGAAGGTAAACGTTTGGGAGCCACTCGTCTAGAACAACACAGTTTACGACCGTTTAAAGAGATCGTGACAATAAAAATAGTTTTTGTAATTTTTAGTTTTTGTTTTCTAAGCTGAATTGCATCCAAAAAAACCTGAACTTTTAAACATCCAGTAGATTTTCTGTGGTTTTCTGGCTCAAACAAGTGCTCTGATTTCCTCGTGGACTGTGATGTAAGAGTCCACAAATCCTATATATGACATAACAATTTGCCAGCAGTCACTGTTTTGCCTGTTTTCATCGCAGCTCAAAAGGCTTCATAACACACAGAAAGGAAAATGGTGCCAACATGGTACTTACATTAACCTCGCTGAGCGTCACATCCACCACGCTGCCAATGACGATGACAAAGTCAAAGACGTTCCACGGATCTCCAAAGTAGCCCTGAACAAGTTGACACGGGACAGGTGTTATTGTACGCATACGGTAGTTATTCGTTTGTGTCCAGCATGCTTATCCGGTCTCTATCCTTGTATTAGTCTATGGTGCGTCACCTTGGCTTTGAAGGCCATCAGTTTGAGGAGCATCTCCACGGTGAAGAGCACGGTGAAGATGATGTTCAGCATGTCAGAGAGTTGGGTGACGTGGTCCGACTGGTTACAATGCTGGACAGCAGCACAGGAGAGAGGAAACACACAAACAGGCAGTGTTGGTAGGCCTATTAATTAACTTTAATAGACCTATTGCTTACTCCACTATACGTGCAGGTATTCGAGGCTAAAACCCCCCCCAAAAAAACTAAAATCAAATCAAATCAAACTTTATATATATAGCACATTTCCAACAGCCAAAGAAACTGGGCTCACTTACTTCCTGGACTACACATTGTCTCAGTAAGACAGCCCTCCCCCTATCCACAAGGAGGAGCAGTGCAACAAAGCATTATATGGGAATTGTAAGTCCAGGAAGGAAGTGAGCCCAGTGTCCATATCATATCATATGAGACACTGGGCTCACTGCTAAAATCTAAAATATCTATAACCACATATTACACACATAAAAATCGCATGGGAAAATTTCATGGGAGCCAAACTCACATAGGAAGTGCAATGAATACATGGCAGTGAATGGAGCCGGCTGGACCAGCTCATAACAAACATTATTCATGACTATTGAGACCTTTTGTAAAGTAATCACTTCTGGAAAATAACAGAAGACATATCACAGGTTGTTTTCTAATCACTTACTTTTCGATGTGCACAGAGTGCAAAGTATATCATTTTATCTGAGGATCTAAACTGCAGCAGGTATCGTTTCTGGCTCATTGGCTTATTTTTATAGAGATACCATACCTCTATAAAAATGACACAGTGTACACATCGAATAACAACACAGCAGACAATAATGTGTTACATGTCTTCTGTTATTTTCCAGAAGTGATTATACTTTACAAAAGGTCTCAATTGTTCATGAGCTGGTCACTGAGCTCTCATTGACTCCAGTGCATTCTGCCAAACTTCCGGGTAGTTCGCCATGAAAGTGTCATGGCGCAGCCCGGTCACGTGACCACTTCACTTCCTTCTCAGGGCTTCCTTGCCCAGAAGTAGGAAGTTATTTCCAAAATGGCGTATAATAATAATAATATTGTGGAGGTGTGGTGGTGTATATACAAGTACCTGCATTCCCAGACACATGGTGTTCAGCATGATGAGCAGGAACATGAGGTACTCAAAGTAGCAGGAAGTGACGATGTACCACACCTGGTACTGGTACGGGTTCTTAGGAATGTAGCAGCGCAGCGGCCGCGCCTTCAGAGCGTACTGCACACACTGGCGCTGGAAGGGTTTTAAATGGACATGTTTTGTTTGTTTAAATATAGAAGACATTGATACACACTAGAAACAACTTGATCTCCACCTGTCCTCAAGTAACACTGTCTTCTGAATACACACACGCTCACACACGCAAACTTCCTCCGTTAAATGCACACTTTAACTGGTCATATTCAACACATTGCTGGCCAGGCCTGGAATAGAACCTGGGTCAACTGGGGACTCCTGCCCGTAACTACAATGGTGCTATAAACTATGGTGGCTTCGCGGCCTGCTTCCATGAAAGCACCTTACGGTTCCAAAGATCTAGAAACGGAACCAGTTCTCGAACCGCCGGGTACAGGCTTTAGTTCCGAAATAATATTGGTCCGACTGTCATTAGATATACAGATCAGACACGCTACCCAAAACCCTAACCGCAAGCACGGACCAACGCATGTCGGACCAACGCATTGCCGGGAGCGATCAGTGATTTCCGCATGTCGGACCTTTGGTGTGTCGGATCTGAGTGTGCATCCCCTCGAAGTCTCGTTGGTGGAAAAGAGTCCACCCATATGCAGTCTCACCTGGTTCTTGTCCAGCTCACAGTTCTTGTACTCCTGCTCGCCCTGCTCCTGGAAGGTGACGATGACGAAGCCCACGAAGATGTTCATCATGAAGAAGGCGACGAGGATGAGGTAGGCGATGAAGAAGATGGAGATGGCCACGCGGTTGTTGTACACGGGGCCCATGTCCTCCATGTTGGAGTCTATGGCTTTGTACAGTAACCTGCGCACGCACACACACACACACACACACACACACACACACACACACACACACACATATTTGAAGAGAAGAAAACAACACTGGAGAATGAGATATACTACAATATATGTTTTAGGTAGGCCGTATTTAGCCTCGGTACCAGGCTTTCATTTTTGTTGGTGCAAAAATTGAAAGCCTGGAGGAACGCATTGGCCGCTCTGGTCTAAAAGTGAGAGTCAACCCTTCTGGGTGGGCGTCGCTCCAAATGAGGTGGAAAATAGAGTAGCACAAACACAAGCACAATTAGGGTTACAAATTGTCCCTTAACCCATTAAAGAGGCAGATTCTACAAATGCCTTCTAAATCAGTAGTTCTCGCAGGGCGGCACACAAACTGACACACTGTGAGCTTATCTGCTGTTTTTTGAGAACCACGTACTGTTCTAAGAGCTATGACACTGATGATGCTTTTCTGGTTTTAACAGAGTAAGTGTTGTAAACTGAAAGTTGTGTCCCTTATTGAACTAATAATGGACATCTGTCCATTATTACTCTGCCAGAGTGGGTACTGGTGCCATCTTCAAAGACGCAGTAGTCTCTGGAGACACTGCGCAAAAAGCTTGGAATACGGATGTGTATATTACAGGAAACCCCCGTTAAACTTTCCAACAAACTCTGGTAAACTCCCAAATTGTACCATCACACCCGTATATTACCGTATATATTACTGTATTGTATATGCTGCTAAACTTGAGGTTTACGGGCAAAATACACTGCCCATAATTGCCCGTTAACTCCTCTTTTCACGCAGTGAGACAGACTGAGACTGTTGACTCACGTCAACAGTTTAAGAGGGCATTGTTTTTCCTTTGTTTTGCCAATCGGGTTCCCAGATTGAAGACACAGTGGCACATCCAGCATGCACAACAACACAACACAGTGTGTGTGTATGACGTACTTGGGCCATCCTTCGAAGGTAGATATGGTGAACAGCGCCAGCATGCCGTTCAGGATGTTGTCAAAGTTGAGCTCAGCGTTGATCCACTCTCTCCTCCTGAGAACCATCTCGTGTAGCTCCCCCTCCTGGTGCCGTATATACCAACCTCTGAGAGACACGCACACACACACGCACACACACACACACACACACACACACACACACACACAAAGTTAAGCTACCATGTTTACCCAGGGTAACTGGACTAAGCTCAAGAACTTGTTTACAGCCAGGCCCTGCTCATAGAACATTTCATGGTAGGGGTTCAATGCCTTGCTCAAGGGTGGAAATTTTAACGTGCCGGTCCGGGGATATGAACTAGCGACCTTCCAGTATCAAGACCGCTCCGCAAACCGTTCAGCCACCGCTGCCCCTTACTACACACACACACACACACACACACACACACACACAGTCACACACACCCTGCCGTTATACAGTTTGTAGCAAAAGACTGTAAATATCTAAGCTCCACACAGAAGAAAACCCTTTATCTATTCTTTTTGTGGTAAAAGCGCTCAAACTTTCTTTCTTTTCCTACCTTAATCTCCTACCCACCCCCCCCACCCTCCCCTCCGCTCCCTTTTTTTGTTTTTCTTGAAAAGATTACACAAAATTTCACCCACTTTTTTTTTTCACCTGTATAAAACTATGACGTGACAACGTTGATGCTGTTTTCATTAGAATTACTCTGAAAGAAGCGTGTTGTAACTTGATTGATATGAATATGAGTTCTACAGTATCTGAAAGAAGCGTGTTGTAACTTGACTGATATGAATGTGAGTTCTACAGTATCTGTTCGTACTTGCATGTTTCCTCAGTCATCTGGTCGGAATCGGTGCATGCATAGAACTTGCCCTATATGGAGAAGAGGAGAACAGCGCCACACAGTGTTAGTCCTGCAGCACTGCATGGGTATGCAATATCATGCATACAGTACATGTATGGTGCAACTCAATGTTGCACAGACTATGTGCAGAGTATTGATTGAGTATTTGTTTACATAGACAATACAAAATATACCACAAAGCATCGTGGAATAAAGCTCGGTAGAATCATAAGTTATTTACAGAGAGAGTGTGCCAGGGCTCAGGGGATTCTACTAGTCCTGAGGCCGTTCCGAATGGGAAGGGACAAGGCCGGGGCGCGGTTGGGAAAGAAAACCCCAAAAATGACGGCGAACGGGAGGACGACAGGCCATCCGGAGCCCACCCACCGATGGCCCACACAACATCTCACCTTAACCCATTTAGACCTGAGGACGATTCTACAAATGAATGCCTTCTAAATCCTGAGTTTTCGGAAAAACCCATGTTTCTATGTCAGTCTTCATGTGAAGGACCCCCAAAAATATATGAAATTGGCCACCGACCCACATCTGAAAATATGTTGTTCCAGGGACCCCCCCCCCAAAGCAAAGATTTTGGTCTGCTATTTTTGAAAAATCAAAGAACCACTGACATAGAAACAGCTTTTTCAGAAAACTGTCAGGATGTAGAAGACATTTTTAGAATCTGATCTCAGGTCAGAGCTGGACTCTCATAACAGGCAACACATCTGACCTTAAAGAGCTGGACTCCGATGCAGGCGAACATGAAGTCCAGCAGCATGGTGACCAGCACGATGTTCCCTATGGTCTTTATGGCCACAAACACACACTGGACCACGTGCTGCACAGAGAGGAGGAAGAATCACATCGTTATCGTCAGGTTGTTGTATTCATGTTGTATGATGAATAGTTTTGAGATCTGATGATTCAGAGTCAACTCACCTTCAGCCCCTTGGCTCTGTTGATGGCCCTGAGTGGCCTGAGAACTCTCAACACCCTGAGGATCTTCACCACCGAAATGGCACTGGACCTAATATGCAGTGGCGTGCACAGACATTTAGAGGGGCAGGTGCTCAAGTGAAAAAAAGGGCACCTAGCACGTGGAACCGGCCGGTTGCCTTAATAATGGCACATATATGAACACACAGGACACAACATTCATAATGGCACTGGACCAAAACTGGAGACTGTGTGCGTGCGTGTGAACATGTGTGCATGCGTGAGGTGCGGTGCGGTGCACGCTCCACTACTTACTCCATGCCCATGGAGAGCAGAGACACACTGACCACCAGCAGGTCCAGGATGTTGAAGGAGTTCCGACAGAAGGAGCCCGTGTGCATGAAGGCTCCATACGTGGTCATCTGGAAGCAGAACGAGGCAATAAAGTACCACATGGGCTCTGAGCGTATAACCAGTACTACCAAAGTACCACATGGGCTCTGAGCGTATAACCAGTACTACCAAAGTACCACATGGGCTCTGAGCGGAACCATAAGTACTACCAAAGTACCACATGGGCTCTGAGCGTATAACCAGTACTACCAAAGTACCACATGGGCTCTGAGCAGAACCATGAGTACTACCAAAGTACCACATGGGCTCTGAGCGGAACCATGAGTACTACCAAAGTACCACATGGGCTCTGAGCGGAACCAGTACTACCAAAGTACCACATGGGCTCTGAGCAGAACCAGTACTACCAAAGTACCACATGGGCTCTGAGCAGAACCATGAGTACTACCAAAGTACCACATGGGCTCTGAGCGGAACCAGTACTACCAAAGTACCACATGGGCTCTGAGCGGAACCAGTACTACCAAAGTACCACATGGGCTCTGAGCAGAACCAGTACTACCAAAGTACCACATGGGCTCTGAGCGGAACCAGTACTACCAAAGTACCACATGGGCTCTGAGCGTATAGCCAGTACTACCAAAGTACCACATGGGCTCTGAGCGTATAACCAGTACTACCAAAGTACCACATGGGCTCTGAGCGGAACCAGTACTACCAAAGTACCACATGGGCTCTGAGCGGAACCATGAGTACTACCAAAGTACCACATGGGCTCTGAGCGGAACCAGTACTACCAAAGTACCACATGGGCTCTGAGCGGAACCAGTACTACCAAAGTACCACATGGGCTCTGAGCGGAACCAGTACTACCAAAGTACCACATGGGCTCTAGAGCCCATGTGGTACTTTGGTAGTACTGGTTCCGCTCAGCTGAGCGGAACCAGTACTGATAGACAGTGTATAGGCTACAGTCAGTTGTTGGAAGTAACTAAGAACATGTACTCACGTCCCATTCTGACCTGAGATCAGATTCTAACGCACAGAAGAATGGTGGTTCTTTAACTCATTTTGACCTGAGATCAGATTCTAAAAATGTCTTCTAAATCCTGACAGTTTTCAAAAATAGCAGACCTACAATGAGCTTGTAGATCTGGTATTTTTCAATAGCTAAAGCATAACATAATGCTTGTTAAGTTGTGAGGTATTTGTTTTACTCTACTGGAGAAACTTTTCAACGTTTACTCCACTACAATAATTTAAAACATCAACTGTGGATTTAGTCGACCAAACTCTATGATATTTAGTCGACTAAAACTAGTCCAAAACTAAAACATTTCAGATGACTGAAAACATGACGGAAACTAAATAAAAAATATATTCAAAAGAAAATGACTAACTAACTAAATCAAAAATTTCTGTCAAAATGAACACTGGAAAAAGGCCCGTTCTTACCTTGAGCACAATCTCTGCTGTGAAGACTGAAGTAAACACTACATCCGCAGAGGCCAGGATCTATATGCATATTCATTAAGACATGAACTGAATTACAAAGATGTAAGATAGACTAAACATTGGAATCATATAAATGAATGAATGGATGAATGGATAAATGGATGAATGGATGAATACATGAATTTAACCTCTTAACCCTCTTGTTAAGAGGTATACTGTACACTGTTGTATGACGCTGAGATCTACAAGCCCACAACGTTTTACGATGCTATGCGTGGATTGGCTATTTTCACCGTAAGCATACGTTCAGCTATAACGACGGCCAAAAACACGGGACAGGGCATACATGTGATCGGGCAGATGGCTGGTCACCTGGTTGCGGAAGGACATGGGGTCGATGGGGTCCTCGGCGGCCAGAGAGATGGAGGACAGGAGGATGAAGAGGAGGATGATGTTGGTGAAGGTGGTGGCGTTGATGATGCGGTGGCACAGCTTGCGGAATCTGCATGATGGGGAGAGAGTTTTCTGTTCAAACTGAGACTGTAGGGCCGGCAGTCCCCTTGGGTTACACTTAAACTAGCTCTGGTCCATAGCTCTAATGCGTTGCAGTTAGAGCTATGGACCAGAGATTCCCTCAAAACAAACAAATCACTGGCTTCCTTTAAAACCGGTCTGAAAAATCATATAGCAATGTCAGCGGGTCAAAAGGAGAGAAGATGACTGCCCAACCTCCCTATACCCATATAGGGATATATACGATTTTTTTTGGTATTTAGATTTATTTAGATTTTTTGGTACTTACACCTGTAAATAATCTTCATATTTTTTGAGATATCTTCAATTACTGTCATCATTGTATTGTGAATGAATGCATTGGGACCCGAATGGAAACAAGACCGCAAGGTCTTTTTTCGGTGCTATCCTTTTGGATAAATGTGCTTTCTGACTGTACCATGTACTGTTTTTTTTGCATTTGATATTGTCTAATAAAATAATCAATCAAATCATTTCTTTCCTTGTTCTCCAGCCCAACCTGGCGCCCTGCTCACTTGTTCTGCGGGCCGAAGATGTAGAAGGAGGAGGCGTCCGGCATAGGCACCGCCTCCTCCTTCAGCTGCAGGTCTGCCATTGGACGAGGTCTGGGGCTGTCCGGGATCTCCGGGTCCTCCTCCTCGTCGTCCCCTGCAGAGCAGTGGTGGACAGTAAACAAAAAGTACATTTGCCTGTACAGAGCTGTACTTAAAGGGACACTTCACCCTTTTTGCAAAAATATATATGTTAATGACGTTTAGAAGCTTTAGAACACTTTCTTGGGGGTCTTTATGTGTGTAATATGTGTTTTTAGCTATTTTAGATTGTAGCATTGTGAGCACAGTGTCTCTGATGTCATGGCCACTGGTCTCACTACCTTCCTGGACTACAATTCCCATAATTCTTTGGTGCTCTGCTCCTCCTTGTGGATAGGGGGAGAGCTGTCTTACTGAGACAACATGTAGTCCAGGAAGGAAGTGAGCCCAGTGTCCATGACATCAGAGACACCGGGCTCACTGCTACAATCTGAAATATCTAAAACCACATATTACACACATAAAGACCCCCATGAAAGTGTTCTAAAGCTTCTTAACGTCATTAACATATGTTTTTGCAAAAAGGGTGAAGTGTCCCTTTAAGTCACGTTTGAAAACTCACTTGTACTCCCTAGGATCCAGCACGAGAGCTGCTGACATCGCAAATTACATGTTCGTTGATGTTGCAAAATTGTAACCAACAATCGGGATTTAGAAGTGACGACACAAAGAAAAGAGCAGACCAAATTGGAACTGGAACCTTCTCCTGGTTTGTTGAAATTGGCAACCTACCCGGAAGTGTACTGTATATGTTGTGTTTATTTAAAGAGCTGGAAAGACCTGTTACTGAACAAACATGGAATATAGATAGAGCTACACCTTTTGGCTTTTTAACAAATAACGTTTTGAATTAAACAAAGAATGATTACTTACACTTGCCATTAATAGATACTATGTATGAAGGTGTCGCACCAGCCAATCTACAATATCGGTTGACCAGCAACCCAGGTAGTATAGGTGATATTGTTTTTTGTTCCGGGGACCCCCAGGGGTCCTTGAGGGAGTTCCAGGGGGTCCCCAGCTAAATGATAGTTTGTCACCAAATGGACCCTTATTGATCTGTAACTCTGAGAATATAACTCTGAGAGTGCACTTTCAGAGTTAAACTAACAGTGATTTTATCATATAAATTGGGGGTCCCAGAGATAGACATGCCATAAAATGGAGGGCCCTTGAAATTAAACGTGTTGAGAATCTCTGCTAGAGCCGTGAAAATCTTCTCTTATGAGGGTCCCTGGCATATCTTATCTTTTCAAAAATAAGTGTCAATTTGCGGGTCCTTGACATGAAAAAGTTTGGGAACCACTTTTCTACATAATATAGCATGACAGGGTTTAGCAACAATGGACGCAGGTCTTTACCAGGGAAGTCGTCAGGAGGGAAGGGGTCTTTGATCTCATTCACGTTGGACTCAAACTCGTCGAACTTCAGCTGCGGAGACGAAAGTGAAACAATCACAACGTGGTTTGACGAAGCAGCAGGCGTGTGTGTGTGTGTGTGTGTGTGTGTGTGTGTGTGTACCTTGGCGGTGGTGGGCATGACTTCGATCCCCTTGGCCCGTTGCTCAGCTAACTTCTTGGTCAGCATGGCTTTCTCCTCGGCTGCCTTGTCTGGCATATTGGCCCTGGTGGGTGACACACAAAGTAATGAATGAATGAATGAAAACAGAGGAGACTCAGTAGTCATCAAATTATATACACACACACATACACACACACACACACACACACACTAAACCTAACAGGATACCGGATGTTATATACTTTTTCACAAAACATTCGCGACACATTGTGAGCTTGTACAGTAGGTCGGCTAGTTTCTGCGTGTGACATTGACATACATATAGATTAGGCTATCTATATAAGATAGGGAGTCAAAGGGAAATATGCAGTGGTGGAAAGTAACTAAGTACATTTACTTAAGTACTGTACTTACATATATATTTTAAAAGTGAACATTTTGAACTCAAATCTTTGCTTCTGGGGGTCCCTGGTTGTCAACTACGGTATACAAAAGCCAGAAATCACACAAACCTCAGCAACATTCAATTCAATGCAAAATGCCAGTGTAAATGTAAAAAAAATGTAGTCAAAACATCCCATCCAAATAATGCCAGACCGATTATGTGCCAGACAGGCGAGCAGCTGTTCCAATCAATGCTGATCATGAACAGCTGCTGGGGGACAAGCAAGCAAGCCTTAAAATCTCTGCTGAGCGCCAGCCTGGAGTCACTTCTTCCTTTTCACCTATGATGGCAGCAAGCTGCATGTTCAATCTTGTTCTTGTTGCGCTGACTATTTGGTTCGCTCAAGGTAAAAGCTTTTTGTTTACAATGTGGCATTTATTAAATTGTATGTTGCAGATTCATCATAGGAAGTAACTCATTTCAATCTGTAATTGGATAATTTCATTCCAACGTTACTGCTGTGCATAGAGCCTCTAGAGAGGGTATGCGCGTGACATCATCGTACCTGGAAGTTATGCGGGAACGCCCACTGAGTGGCAAAAAACTACTTTCTGGCCTTTTTAAGTGGCAGCCCATTCATCCAAACAGAAAAGTCCTGTCTGATTGCATTAAACAATGTTAAACTCGCCAACATTGCAGCTGTACGAAAAGCTTGAATTATCCTCTTTCTATTTGTTTCATGAAAATCCACCATAGAAATGTTATGAGCTACTTTCTGTCAAGAAATGCCCTGCATTTGATTATTGTGTCAAGAGTTTGGAAGTGCTTGTTTTTCAATAACACAACATTTTGCTGCCTCCTGCATTAAGTGATTGTTGAGTGATTTCCAACGAGCGCTTCCAAACTCCCAACACTCCATCCATGGCTGCTCAATGTTTTGCCACTCAGTCTAGATGAGGGGGGACGTGTCCTGATGGGAAAACCATGCATGTGCATACTCCCTATACTTGGCCCTACTTAGTCATTATTAGTTGTATTAAAACTCAGAATGTCTTGTGCCAACAATGTCTACAGGATTCTGTTTCCCGCCCGACAACCCCATGATGAGTTGGAACAACAACGCCATGACCAAAATGCATGACGGGCAACGCCATGACCAAAATGTCATGACGGGCAACGCCATGACCAAAATGCATGACGGGCATGATGAACGACAAGATGAGTGCGGGCCGACGGCAGAATGAAGGACCTTATTGCTTGTAAATGGAAGGGGCAATGTGGACAGAGGGGGCTGTAACTATAATGGGCGGCCATGGAAGGAACGACTGGTATCTTTCTTTCCTGGACTGCTCAATATGACGGCAACTTGATCCGGATGTGGGCATTGTGGGCAATGATATACTTCTGTCTATTGACTTTAATTAAAGTTTTTAACACTTCCCATTGGGTCCTCCTTCCTTCTAACGTGACTCTTTCCCTATGTTGACTAAACTTGAGACAATTTACCGAATGTGAGTTCAAGCTGTAACACTTGAATATTTGAGGTTGAGTAAAATGCCATCTTAAAACGTTCACGCACTTAACCCATTTTGGGCGGGAACCCCCTGTTGGTGTTTTAAGCATTCTGTTATACTTTAGCTATATTTGAAAAGTCGTGAAAAAGGGGCCGCAAATCTTTGAATATTTATATTTCAGAGCGAACATTTTTTACTAAAATATTGGCTTCTGGGGGGTCCCTGGAACTACATATTTTGAGATGGGGGGTCTGCGGGGGGTCCTTGACATGAGAAAGGTTGAGCACCACTTGACATAGAAACATGATTTTTTTTTTTTTTTTTATATAAAATGATTTAGAAGCCTTTTTTAAATGTTATCGACCTCAGTCCAAAATGGGTTAGCCACTTAGCCTGTCATTGAGTGAGGTGAGGTCTTATTTGGTTATTAGTTCTCTTCAATCTGATTATCCTCAACTGTTTGCAGGATATATGGTGAGATACTGTACACTTGTACAGTATGAGAATAGTATTTAAGGCAGTGGTTCTTAACCCATTTAGACCTGACGTCGAAATAAAAAAAAGTGTTCTGAAAGAATATATTTGTGGCGCATTTTCATGATTTTTCAAAAATGGCAGACCTACAAGCTTGTAGCGCGCCACTCGGTGGGCAAGTTATGAGCTTGTAGATCTGCTATTTTTCAATAACTAAAGTATAACATAATGCTTAGTTAAAACACCAAGGGGTTCCCGTCCAGAATGGGTCTGGGAATCCTTCAGGAGGTCCAAGCAACTTGGATGCTATAATTTCAAGGGTTGCAAGTAACTTAGATGCATGGCATGCATATAGCAGCCAAGTTGCTTGTGGATATAAAGACACTCCAGATTAATGAGCATAAGTTTGTTTTATTTAATTTACTTTACTGTTGCATACATCTTCAAATTCAACCTGAAAAGGTGGCTAAAAACAACTCAAATCTGTAATCATGAGTAACTATCGGCACTATTTAGTATTTATCACCGGTGTCATTTCTCACTTCACTTGCCGTTGTTCTGTCCCCTGTACCATGTTGATCTGTTCCTGTATTGTACTGTATTGTATTGTGTTTTTGTATGGACGTGGTGTTGGATGCACACGTGGCATCAACGCATGGTGTTGTGTGCAGGCACACTACACTCTGTCCTTTTTATCATTCATTTTTTAAGAGCCTGCCCAGGGACTACAGATGAAATGTAGCTTCGGCTAACTCTGGCCCATTTACATTGATGTGAATGAGCTTGATTGTTGTTGATTAATGAGCTTTGTCCCTGTCAAATAAATAAATAAAATGTTCCATTACTTTTGGTACTTTATATTTTGATGCAGATACTTTTGTACCTTTTGAATATATGGGACTTATAGTATACTTCTACTAGATTGCAGTGTTGATCTGTTAAAAGTATAGTCAAAACATCCCATCAGGCACGTGTAGGGGCTTGAGCACCTGCCCTTTTGCAGAAAGGGCCCTTTCTATATCTCTCTTTTTTTAGGGGGGAAAAAAGGTTTTTTTTGCCACATAAGGACATGTGGGGGCCCACATGAGCTTATGTGGGGGCCAATAAGGGCTTGTGGGGGGCCAATACGAGCTTATGTGGGGGCCAATAAGGGCTTGTGGGGGGCCAATACGAGCTTATGTGGGGGCCAATAAGGGCTTGTGTGTGTGGGGGGGGGGGGGACAAGGGCTTATTTGGGGGACCAATAAGGGTTTATGTGGGGGGAAAGCAAGGGCTTATTTGCTCTCTGCACGGCCCTGGATCCCATTCAAATAATGCCAGACAGGTGAGCAACTCTTCCACTCAATGCTGATCATGACCAGCTGGGGGACCAGTAGAGGGACAGCCAGACACTTCTTCCTCAGCGGCAACATGGGAAGCATGCAGTTCATTATTGTTCTTGTTCTCCTGACTATTTGTTTTGCCCAAGGTAAAAGCATTTTGGTTTTTGTTGACTATGTGCATTTATGAAATTGTCCGTGGCAGATTAATACGAAGAAACGCATTTCAAACTCTGAAATGTTATAATTCTTTCCTGATAGTTTGGGGGAGCATTAATTATATGATTCTATCATGTCACCTGCTCCAGATAATTTCATTTGAAGCATTTCCAGTCTAGATGACCCAGGATGAGTTGATTTTGTTTGTTTCTGTATCCTAATGGGCTAAATTGGGCCTCTTCCTTGCTTGCTTCACGGGTCTTGTCAAATTATACTAATTAAAGGTATGTTCCATTCTGGTCAGGGTGCTGATATTGTTTTTGCTCACTCCAGGTACCTTCATGGTTCCTTGAGGGGGTTCCAAATAATGGCCCCAAGGCTTATGGGTGTGAACTCTGGAGTACTACAAATGGACCTATAACATATTTTTGGTTTAATTTGTACTTTCCATAGGAAAGTGTAAAGGTTGAAATGTAAAGGTTTGAGAACCACTTTGCTATACTAAATAGAAATGAGCCTTGAAGCTGCACTGTCCAACTTTCCTCTTCTACCCCAGATTTGAACCTGGGTTGTGCAAGTACTGACATTTTTACTTGAGATAATGGAGTCTGTGACTCTGCGTGCTTGCGCAGGAGATGAAGTGAATCTTGACCATCAGGTCAAGTCGATAGAGCAGGAAGACAAAACCACTGAACATTTTAATCTCTAAAACAAAGTTACATGGTGCTGCTTATCTGGTATAATTGAATTGAATTTATTTCCAATGTGGCTGCTGTGCATAGCCAATACTTAAATGGAAGCTAATCATTCTCACCACTGCAGCAGTCTTGGTTCTTTGGGTCAGAGCTATAAACACAAAATTGAATGGCTCTAATTTGGTAATTCCCGCCCGTGACGAAATTGGCTTAAAGTCATATAGCTGTATTAAAACTCTGGATGTCTTGTGCCAACAATGTCTACAGGATTCTGTTTCTTTTTTGCTGACAACCCCCCCATTGAAGCGAAAACGCCGCCGCCGCCGCCGACCAACAATATGACCACCAACAGCAGCAGCACGACGGGTACGATGAGCAATATGACCACCAACAGCAGCATGACGGGCATGATGAGCAATATGACCACCAACAGTAGCAGCACGACGGGCACGATGAGCAATATGACCACCAGCAGCAGCACGACGGGCACGATGAGCAATATCATATTGCTCATCGTGCCCGTCGTGCTGCTGCTGGTGGTCATATTGCCAATATGACCACCAGCAGCAGCACGACGGGCACGATGAGCAATATGACCACCAACAGTAGCACGACGGGCATGATGAGCAATATGACCACCAACAGTAGCAGCACGACGGGCACGATGAGCAATATGACCACCAACAGTAGCACGACGGGCATGATGAGCAATATGACCACCAGCAGTAGCAGCACGACGGGCACGATGAGCAATATGACCACCAACAGTAGCAGCACGACGGGCACGATGAGCAATATGACCACCAACAGTAGCAGCACGACGGGCACGATGAGCAATATGACCACCAGCAGTAGCAGCACGACGGGCACGATGAGCAATATGACCACCAGCAGCAGCACGACGGGCACGATGAGCAGTATGACCACCAACAGTAGCAGCACGACGGGCATGATGAGCAATATGACCACCAGCAGCAGCACGACGGGCACGATGAGCAGTATGACCACCAACAGTAGCAGCACGACGGGCATGATGAGCAATATGACCACCAGCAGCAGCACGACGGGCACGATGAGCAATATGATATTGCTCATCGTGCCCGTCGTGCTGCTGCTGGTGGTCATATTGCCAATATGACCAACAGCAGCAGCACGACGGGCACGATGAGCAATATGACCACCAACAGTAGCACGACGGGCATGATGAGCAATATGACCACCAGCAGTAGCAGCACGACGGGCACGATGAGCAATATGACCACCAGCAGCAGCACGACGGGCACGATGAGCAATATGACCACCAACAGTAGCAGCACGACGGGCACGATGAGCAATATGACCACCAACAGTAGCAGCACGACGGGCACGATGAGCAATATGACCACCAGCAGTAGCAGCACGACGGGCACGATGAGCAATATGACCACCAGCAGCAGCACGACGGGCACGATGAGCAATATGACCACCAGCAGCAGCACGACGGGCACGATGAGCAATATGACCACCAACAGCAGCATGACGGGCACGATGAGCAATATGACCACCAACAGCAGCATGATGATGAGCGGCGGCGGGCCCAACGGGACTCAAACCGACGGCAGAATTGCGAGCTTCAGAGGAGTCCCGAAGCATGGGTGGCCCCGGATGATGGGTCGATAATTGAAGGACATGGGATGGGTCTATAAGAGGGGGCTATGGAAGGAACCGGTGGGACAATGACTGACCAACATGACAGCAACTTGATCAGGATGTGAGCATTGGCCAATAATACTTCTGTCTGTGCTTCTGTCTATTGGCTCTGATTAAAGTTTTTATAAACGTAGCATTGGGTCCTCCTTCTTTCCCTATGTTGACTAAACTTGAGACAATTTACCGAATGTGAGTTCAAGCTGTAACACTTGAATATTTGAGGTTGAGTAAATGCCATCTTAAAACGTTCACGCACTTAACCCATTTTGGGCGGGAACCCCCTGTTGGTGTTTTAAGCATTCTGTTATACTTTAGCTATATTTGAAAGTCGTGAAAAAGGGGCCGCAAATCTTTGAATATTTATATTTCAGAGCGAACATTTTTTACTAAAATATTGGCTTCTGGGGGGTCCCTGGAACTACATATTTTGAGATGGGGGTCCGTGGGGGGTCCTTGACATGAGAAAGGTTGAGCACCACTTGACATAGAAACATGATTTTTTTTTTTTTTATATAAAATGATTTAGAAGCCTTTTTTAAATGTTATCGACCTCAGTCCAAAATGGGTTAGCCACTTAGCCTGTCATTGAGTGAGGTGAGGTCTTATTTGGTTATTTCTCTTCAATCTGATTATCCTCAACTGTTTGCAGGATATATGGTGAGATACTGTACACTTGTACAGTATGAGTAGGCTTGGGCGATATTGATTTTTTGATATCGGTATTGATACCGTGAATAATATCGCGATTATCGGTATTATCGATTATCAGCCTTTTTAATTTGTCTGGAACCCGAAATGCTGCAAAACATCAGTATGTTTTTTTATGAACCAACTTGCTAGGACTTGTTACTCTCACCGGCGCCATGTTTTGTTTGCTTTCCTGGGCGGAGGCGGTCCGACAACGCTGCTGTCGCCTCGTCACCGTAATTCAGCGTCAGTGCCAGTCAATGCATGCAGGACACTAAGTTTTTAAGAAAATTATAGTTGTTTAAAATGAATTACTTGTAAATTCATCACACATACAGTAATGTAGATGTTTATTTAAAAGAAAATTCATATTTACATGACGGTAAAATTACGATATTGGGTATTATCGGTATTAAATTACGATATTACGGTATTATCGGTATTCAATATTATTTATATACTCCACGATATTACCGATATTGATTTCAAATATCACGATAAACGGTAATATTGATATATTGCCCAAGCCTAAGTATGAGAATAGTATTTAAGGCAGTGGTTCTTAACCCATTTAGACCTGACGTTGAAATAAATACGTTGACAGAATATATATTTGTGGCGCATTTTCACGATTTTTCAAAAATAGCAGACCTACAAGCTCGTAGCGCGCCATTCTGTGGCAAGCTATGAGCTTGTAGATCTGCTATTTTTCAATAACTAAAGTATAACATGATGCTTAGTTAAAACACCAAGGGGTTCCCGTCCAGAATGGGTCTGGGAATCTTCAGGAGGTCCAAGCAACTTGGATGCTATAATTTCAAGGGTTGCAAGTAACTTAGATGCATGCATATAGCATCCAAGTTGCTTGTGGATATAAAGACACTCCAGATTAATGAGCATAAGTTTGTTTTATTTAATTTAATTTACTGTTGCATACATCTTCAAATTCAACCTGAAAAGGTGGCTAAAAACAACTCAAATCTGTAATCATGAGTAACTATCAGCACTATTTAGTATTTATTATCACCGGTGTAATTTCTCACTTCACTTGCCGTTGTTCTGTCCCCTGTACCATGTTGATCTGTTCCTGTATTGTACTGTATTGTATTGCGTTTTTGTATGGACGTGGTGTTGGATGCACACGTGGCATCAACGCATGGTGTTGTGTGCAGGCACACTACACTCTGTCCTTCTTTTTATCATTCATTTTTTAAGAGCCTGCCCAGGGACTACAGATGAAATGTAGCTTCGGCTAACTCTGGCCCATTTACATTGATGTGAATGAGCTTGATTGTTGTTGATTAATGAGCTTTGTCCCTGTCAAATAAAGAAATAAAATGTTCCATTACTTTTGGTACTTTATATTTTGATGCCGATACTTTTGTACCTTTTGAATATATGGGACTTATAGTATACTTCTACTAGATTGCAGTGTTGATCTGTTAAAAGTATAGTCAAAACATCCCATCAGGCACGTGTAGGGGCTTGAGCACCTGCCCTTTTGCAGAAAGGGCCCTTTCTCTCTCTCTCTCTTTTTTTTTAGGGGGGAAAAAAGAAGGGTTTTTTTGCCACATAAGGACATGTGGGGGCCCACATGAGCTTATGTGGGGGCCAATAAGGGCTTGTGGGGGGCCAATACGAGCTTATGTGGGGGCCAATAAGGGCTTGTGGGGGGCCAATACGAGCTTATGTGGGGGCCAATAAGGGCTTGTGTGTGGGGGAGGGGACAAGGGCTTATTTGGGGGACCAATAAGGGTTTATGTGGGGGGAAAGCAAGGGCTTATTTGCTCTCTGCACGGCCCTGGATCCCATTCAAATAATGCCAGACAGGTGAGCAACTCTTCCACTCAATGCTGATCATGACCAGCTGGGGGACCAGTAGAGGGACAGCCAGACACTTCTTCCTCAGCGGCAACATGGGAAGCATGCAGTTCATTATTGTTCTTGTTCTCCTGACTATTTGTTTTGCCCAAGGTAAAAGCATTTTGGTTTTTGTTGACTATGTGCATTTATGAAATTGTCCGTGGCAGATTAATACGAAGAAACGCATTTCAAACTCTGAAATGTTATAATTCTTTCCTGATAGTTTGGGGGAGCATTAATTATATGATTCTATCATGTCACCTGCTCCAGAGAATTTCATAGATGACCCAGGATGAGTTGATTTGATTTTGTTTGTTTCTGTATCCTAATGGGCTAAATTGGGCCTCTTCCTTGCTTGCTTCACGGGTCTTGTCAAATTATACTAATTAAAGGTATGTTCCATTCTGGTCAGGGTGCTGATATTGTTTTTGCTCACTCCAGGTACCTTCATGGTTCCTTGAGGTGGTTCCAAATAATGGCCCCAAGGCTTATGGGTGTGAACTCTGGAGTACTACAAATGGACCTATAACATATTTTTGGTTTAATTTGTACTTTCCATAGGAAAGTGTAAAGGTTGAAATGTAAAGGTTTGAGAACCACTGTGCTATACTAAATAGAAATGAGCCTTGAAGCTGCACTGTCCAACTTTCCTCTTCTACCCCAGATTTGAACCTGGGTTGTGCAAGTACTGACATTTTTACTTGAGATAATGGAGTCTGTGACTCTGCGTGCTTGCGCAGGAGATGAAGTGAATCTTGACCATCAGGTCAAGTCGATAGAGCAGGAAGACAAAACCACTGAACATTTTAATCTCTAAAACAAAGTTGCATGGTGCTGCTTATCTGGTATAATTTAATTGGATTTATTTCCAATGTGGCTGCTGTGCATAGCCAATACTTAAATGGAAGCTAATCATTCTCACCACTGCAGCAGTCTTGGTTCTTTGGGTCAGAGCTATAAACACAAAATTGAATGGCTCTAATTTGGTAATTCCCGCCCGTGACGAAATTGGCTTAAAGTCATATAGCTGTATTAAAACTCTGGATGTCTTGTGCCAACAATGTCTACAGGATTCTGTTTCTTTTTTGCTGACAACCCCCCCATTGAAGCGAAAACGCCGCCGCCGACCAACAATATGACCACCAACAGCAGCAGCACGACGGGCACGATGAGCAATATGACCACCAACAGTAGCAGCACGACGGGCACGATGAGCAATATGACCACCAACAGTAGCAGCACGACGGGCATGATGAGCAATATGACCACCAGCAGCAGCACGACGGGCACGATGAGCAATATCATATTGCTCATCGTGCCCGTCGTGCTGCTGCTGGTGGTCATATTGCCAATATGACCACCAGCAGCAGCACGACGGGCACGATGAGCAATATGACCACCAACAGTAGCACGACGGGCACGATGAGCAATATGACCACCAGTAGCAGCACGACGGGCACGATGAGCAATATGACCACCAGCAGTAGCAGCACGACGGGCACGATGAGCAATATGACCACCAACAGTAGCAGCACGACGGGCACGATGAGCAATATGACCACCAACAGTAGCAGCACGACGGGCACGATGAGCAATATGACCACCACCAGCAGCAGCACGACGGGCACGATGAGCAATATGACCACCAGCAGCAGCACGACGGGCACGATGAGCAATATCATATTGCTCATCGTGCCCGTCGTGCTGCTGCTGGTGGTCATATTGGCAATATGACCACCAGCAGCAGCACGACGGGCACGATGAGCAATATGACCACCAACAGTAGCACGACGGGCATGATGAGCAATATGACCACCAGCAGTAGCAGCACGACGGGCACGATGAGCAATATGACCACCAACAGTAGCAGCACGACGGGCATGATGAGCAATATGACCACCAACAGTAGCAGCACGACGGGCACGATGAGCAATATGACCACCAGCAGCAGCACGACGGGCATGATGAGCAATATGACCACCAGCAGCAGCACGACGGGCACGATGAGCAATATGACCACCAACAGTAGCAGCACGACGGGCACGATGAGCAATATGACCACCAGCAGCAGCACGACGGGCATGATGAGCAATATGACCACCAACAGTAGCAGCACGACGGGCACGATGAGCAATATGACCACCAACAGTAGCAGCACGACGGGCACGATGAGCAGTATGACCACCAGCAGCAGCACGACGGGCATGATGAGCAATATGACCACCAACAGCAGCATGATGAGCGGCGGCGGGCCCAACGGGACTCAAACCGACGGCAGAATTGCGAGCTTCAGAGGAGTCCCGAAGGATGCAGGGTGGCCCCGGATGATGGGTCGATAATTGAAGGACATGTTGGAGGGGTCTATAAGAGGGGGCTATGGAAGGAACCGCTGGGACAATGACTGAGCAATATGACAGCAACTTGATCAGGATGTGAGCGTTGGCCAATAATACTTCTGTCTGTGCTTCTGTCTATTGGCTCTGATTAAAGTTTTTATAAACGTAGCATTGGGTCCTCCTTCTTTCCCTATGTTGACTAAACTTGAGACAATTTACCAAATGTGGGTTCAAGCTGTAACCCTTGAATATTTGAGGTTGAGTAAATGCCATCTTAAAACGTTCACGCACTTAACCCATTTTGGGCGGGAACCCCCTGTTGGTGTTTTAAGCATTCTGTTATACTTTAGCTATATTTGAAAAGTCGTGAAAAAGGGGCCGCAAATCTTTGAATATTTATATTTCAGAGCGAACATTTTTTACTAAAATATTGGCTTCTGGGGGGTCCCTGGAACTACATATTTTGAGATGGGGGTCCGTGGGGGGTCCTTGACATGAGAAAGGTTGAGCACCACTTGACATAGAAACATGATTATTTTTTATTTTCTTTGAATAAAATGATTTAGAAGCTTTTTTTAAATGTTATAGACAAAATGGGTTAGCCACTTAGCCTGTCATTGAGTGAGGTGAGGTCTTATTTGGTTATTTCTCTTCAATCTGATTATCCTCAACTGTTTGCAGGATATATGGTGAGATACTGTACACTTGTACAGTATGAGAATAGTATTTAAGGCAGTGGTTCCTAACCCATTCCTAACCCAAAAAAGTGCCATTGGCCCTTCAAGACGAACATTTGACAAGTAATGATAAATTCCATAATGAATTGTCTTTTAACCTGCCATCAGTCAGTTTTAGTTTCAGACTAATGAGAACATATTGCTTATTTTACTGTCCAATGACATGAAATGGCACAAGGGAAGGACTCCACAAAAAGATCACCCCCAAAAATCGGTGCGCGCCCACACATGTGCCCTTTTCTGGAGTTTGAGCCCCTGCCCCCCCAGTGCTCTCTGCACGGCCCTGGATCCCATCCAAATAATGCCAGACAGGTGAGCAACTCTTCCACTCAATGCTGATCATGAACAGCTGGGGGACCAGCAGAGGAACAGCCAGTCACTTCTTCCTCAGCGGCAACATGGGAAGCATGCAGTTCATTATTGTTCTTGTTCTACTGACTATTTGTTTTGCCCAAGGTAAAAGCATTTTGGTTTTTGTTGACTATGTGCATTTATGAAATTGTCCGTTGCAGATTAATACGAAGAAACTCATTTCAACTCTGAAATGTTATAATTCTTTCCTGATAGTTTGGGGGAGCATTAATTCTATGATTCTATCATGTCACCTGCTCCAGAGAATTTCATAGATGACCCAGGATGAGTTGATTTGATTTTGTTTGTTTCTGTATCCTAATGGGCTAAATTGGGCCTCTTCTTTGCTTGCTTCACGGGTCTTGTCAAATTATACTAATTAAAGGTCTGTTCCATTCTGGTCAGGGTGCTGATATTGTTTTTGCTCACTCCAGGTACCCTCATGGTTCCTTGAGGGGGTTCCAAATAATGGCCCCAAGGCTTATGGGTGTGTACAAATGGACCTATAAAAAAATGTGGTTTAATTTTACTTTCCATGGGGGTCCTTGAAATGTAAGCCAATTTTCGCGGCTGACAACCCCATGATGAGTTTGAGCGACAACGCCATGACCAACAATATGACCACCAACAGCAGCAGCATGACGGGCATGGTGAGCGGTGGCGGGCCCAACGGGACTCAAACCGACGGCAGAAGGACCTTTTCCTTCTTTTCTCCCTTCAGGTTGATGGATGCTCAATACAAGGAAATGGAGGCTAAAATTCCCTAATAAGAGGGCTCTATGGAAGGAAGGAAGGAAGGAACTGGTGGAACAATGACTGAGCAATTTTAGCAACTTGATCAGGATGTGAGCATTGGCCAATAATACTTCTGTCTGTGCTTCTGTCTATTGGCTCTGATTAAAGTTTTTAAAACGTAGCATTGGGTCCTCCTTCTTTCCCCATGTTGACTAAACTTGAGACAATTTACCGAATGTGAGTTCAAGCTGTAACACTTGAATATTTGAGGTTGAGTAAATGCCATCTTAAAACGTTCACGCACTTAACCCATTTTGGGCGGGAACCCCCTGTTGGTGTTTTAAGCATTCTGTTATACTTTAGCTATAATTATTTGAAAAGTCGTGAAAAAGGGGCCGCAAATCTTTGAATATTTATATTTCAGAGCGAACATTTTTTACTAAAATATTGGCTTCTGGGGGGTCCCTGGAACTACATATTTTGAGATGGGGGTCTGTGGGGGGTCCTTGACATGAGAAAGGTTGAGCACCACTTGATTTAGAAGCCTTTTTTTAAATGTTATCGACCAAAATGGGTTAGCCACTTAGCCTGTCATTGAGTGAGGTGAGGTCTTATTTGGTTATTTCTCTTCAATCTGATTATCCTCAACTGTTTGCAGGATATATGGTGAGATACTGTACACTTGTACAGTATGACAATAGTATTTAAGGCAGTGGTTCTTAACCCATTTAGACCTGACGTTGAAATAAATACGTTGAAAGAATATATATTTGTGGCGCATTTTCACGATTTTTCTAAAATAGCAGACCTACAAGCTCGTAGCGCGCCACTCGGTGGCAAGCTATGAGCTTGTAGATCTGCTATTTTTCAATAACTAAAGTATAACATAATGCTTAGTTAAAACACCAAGGGGTTCCCGTCCAGAATGGGTCTGGGAATCCCCAGGAGGTCCAAGCAACTTGGATGCTATAATTTCAAGGGTTGCAAGTAACTTAGATGCATGCACATAGCATCCAAGTTGCTTGTGGATATAAAGACACTCCAGATTAATGAGCATAAGTTTGTTTTATTTAATTGAATTTACTGTTGCATACATCTTCAAATTCAACCTGAAAAGGTGGCTAAAAACAACTCGAATCTGTAATCATGAGTAACTATCGGCACTATTTAGTATTTATTATCACCGGTGTAATTTCTCACTTCACTTGCCGTTGTTCTGTCCCCTGTACCATGTTGATCTGTTCCTGTATTGTATTGTATTGTGTTTTTGTATGGACGTGGTGTTGGATGCACACATGGCATCAACGCATGGTGTTGTGTGCAGGCACACCACACTTTGTCTTTCTTTTATCTGTATTGTATTGTGTTTTTGTATGGACGTGGTGTTGGATGCACACATGGCATCAACGCATGGTGTTGTGTGCAGGCACACTACACTCTGTCCTTTTTATCATTCATTTTTTAAGAGCGTGCCCAGGGACTACAGATGAAATTTAGCTTCGGCCCATTTACATTGATGTGAATGAGCTTGATTGTTGTTGATTAATGAGCTTTGTCCCTGTCAAATAAATAAATAAAATGTTCCATTACTTTTGGTACTTTATATTTTGATGCCGATACTTTTGTACCTTTTGAATATATGGGACTTATAGTATACTTCTACTAGATTGCAGTGTTGATCTGTTAAAAGTAGAGTCAAAACATCCCATCAGGCACGTGTAGGGGGGCTTGAGCACCTGCCCTTTTGCAGAAAGGGCCCTTTCTATATCTCTCTTTTTTTAGGGGGGAAAAAATAAGGTTTTTTTTGGCCACATAAGGACATGTGGGGGCCCACATGAGCTTATGTGGGGGCCAATAAGGGCTTGTGGGGGGCCAATACGAGCTTATGTGGGGGCCAATAAGGGCTTGTGGGGGGCCAATACGAGCTTATGTGGGGGCCAATAAGGGCTTGTGTGTGGGGGAGGGGACAAGGGCTTATTTGGGGGACCAATAAGGGTTTATGTGGGGGGAAAGCAAGGGCTTATTTGCTCTCTGCACGGCCCTGGATCCCATTCAAATAATGCCAGACAGGTGAGCAACTCTTCCACTCAATGCTGATCATGAACAGCTGGGGGACCAGCAGAGGGACAGCCAGTCACTTCTTCCTCAGCGGCAACATGGGAAGCATGCAGTTCATTATTGTTCTTGTTCTCCTGACTATTTGTTTTGCCCAAGGTAAAAGCATTTTGGTTTTTGTTGACTATGTGCATTTATGAAATTGTCCGTGGCAGATTAATACGAAGAAACGCATTTCAAACTCTGAAATGTTATAATTCTTTCCTGATAGTTTGGGGGAGCATTAATTATATGATTCTATCATGTCACCTGCTCCAGATAATTTCATTTGAAGCATTTCCAGTCTAGATGACCCAGGATGAGTTGATTTTGTTTGTTTCTGTATCCTAATGGGCTAAATTGGGCCTCTTCCTTGCTTGCTTCACGGGTCTTGTCAAATTATACTAATTAAAGGTATGTTCCATTCTGGTCAGGGTGCTGATATTGTTTTTGCTCACTCCAGGTACCCTCATGGTTCCTTGAGGGGGTTCCAAATAATGGCCCCAAGGCTTATGGGTGTGAACTCTGGAGTACTACAAATGGACCTATAACATATTTTTGGTTTAATTTGTACTTTCCATAGGAAAGTGTAAAGGTTGAAATGTAAAGGTTTGAGAACCACTTTGCTATACTAAATAGAAATGAGCCTTGAAGCTGCACTGTCCAACTTTCCTCTTCTACCCCAGATTTGAACCTGGGTTGTGCAAGTACTGACATTTTTACTTGAGATAATGGAGTCTGTGACTCTGCGTGCTTGCGCAGGAGATGAAGTGAATCTTGACCATCAGGTCAAGTCGATAGAGCAGGAAGACAAAACCACTGAACATTTTAATCTCTAAAACAAAGTTGCATGGTGCTGCTTATCTGGTATAATTGAATTGAATTTATTTCCAATGTGGCTGCTGTGCATAGCCAATACTTAAATGGAAGCTAATCATTCTCACCACTGCAGCAGTCTTGGTTCTTTGGGTCAGAGCTATAAACACAAAATTGAATGGCTCTAATTTGGTAATTCCCGCCCGTGACGAAATTGGCTTAAAGTCATATAGCTGTATTAAAACTCTGGATGTCTTGTGCCAACAATGTCTACAGGATTCTGTTTCTTTTTTGCTGACAACCCCCCCATTGAAGCGAAAACGCCGCCGCCGCCGCCGACCAACAATATGACCACCAACAGCAGCAGCACGACGGGCACGATGAGCAATATGACCACCAACAGCAGCATGACGGGCATGATGAGCAATATGACCACCAACAGTAGCAGCACGACGGGCACGATGAGCAATATGACCACCAGCAGCAGCACGACGGGCACGATGAGCAATATCATATTGCTCATCGTGCCCGTCGTGCTGCTGCTGGTGGTCATATTGCCAATATGACCACCAGCAGCAGCACGACGGGCACGATGAGCAATATGACCACCAACAGTAGCACGACGGGCATGATGAGCAATATGACCACCAACAGTAGCAGCACGACGGGCACGATGAGCAATATGACCACCAGCAGTAGCAGCACGACGGGCACGATGAGCAATATGACCACCAGCAGCAGCACGACGGGCACGATGAGCAGTATGACCACCAACAGTAGCAGCACGACGGGCATGATGAGCAATATGACCACCAGCAGCAGCACGACGGGCACGATGAGCAATATCATATTGCTCATCGTGCCCGTCGTGCTGCTGCTGGTGGTCATATTGCCAATATGACCACCAGCAGCAGCACGACGGGCACGATGAGCAATATGACCACCAACAGTAGCAGCACGACGGGCATGATGAGCAATATGACCACCAGCAGTAGCAGCACGACGGGCACGATGAGCAATATGACCACCAGCAGCAGCACGACGGGCACGATGAGCAATATGACCACCAACAGTAGCAGCACGACGGGCACGATGAGCAATATGACCACCAACAGTAGCAGCACGACGGGCACGATGAGCAATATGACCACCAACAGTAGCAGCACGACGGGCACGATGAGCAATATGACCACCAACAGTAGCAGCACGACGGGCACGATGAGCAATATGACCACCAACAGTAGCAGCACGACGGGCACGATGAGCAATATGACCACCAGCAGCAGCACGACGGGCACGATGAGCAATATGACCACCAACAGCAGCATGACGGGCACGATGAGCAATATGACCACCAACAGCAGCATGACGGGCACGATGAGCAATATGACCACCAACAGCAGCATGATGATGAGCGGCGGCGGGCCCAACGGGACTCAAACCGACGGCAGAATTGCGAGCTTCAGAGGAGTCCCGAAGCATGGGTGGCCCCGGATGATGGGTCGATAATTGAAGGACATGTTGGAGGGGTCTATAAGAGGGGGCTATGGAAGGAACCGGTGGGACAATGACTGAGCAATATGACAGCAACTTGATCAGGATGTGAGCGTTGGCCAATAATACTTCTGTCTGTGCTTCTGTCTATTGGCTCTGATTAAAGTTTTTATAAACGTAGCATTGGGTCCTCCTTCTTTCCCTATGTTGACTAAACTTGAGACAATTTACCGAATGTGAGTTCAAGCTGTAACACTTGAATATTTGAGGTTGAGTAAATGCCATCTTAAAACGTTCACGCACTTAACCCATTTTGGGCGGGAACCCCCTGTTGGTGTTTTAAGCATTCTGTTATACTTTAGCTATATTTGAAAGTCGTGAAAAAGGGGCCGCAAATCTTTGAATATTTATATTTCAGAGCGAACATTTTTTACTAAAATATTGGCTTCTGGGGGGTCCCTGGAACTACATATTTTGAGATGGGGGTCCGTGGGGGGTCCTTGACATGAGAAAGGTTGAGCACCACTTGACATAGAAACATGATTTTTTTTATTTTTATATAAAATGATTTAGAAGCCTTTTTTAAATGTTATCGACCTCAGTCCAAAATGGGTTAGCCACTTAGCCTGTCATTGAGTGAGGTGAGGTCTTATTTGGTTATTTCTCTTCAATCTGATTATCCTCAACTGTTTGCAGGATATATGGTGAGATACTGTACACTTGTACAGTATGAGAATAGTATTTAAGGCAGTGGTTCTTAACCCATTTAGACCTGACGTTGAAATAAATACGTTGACAGAATATATATTTGTGGCGCATTTTCACGATTTTTCAAAAATGGCAGACCTACAAGCTCGTAGCGCGCCACTCTGTGGCAAGCTATGAGCTTGTAGATCTGCTATTTTTCAATAACTAAAGTATAACATGATGCTTAGTTAAAACACCAAGGGGTTCCCGTCCAGAATGGGTCTGGGAATCTTCAGGAGGTCCAAGCAACTTGGATGCTATAATTTCAAGGGTTGCAAGTAACTTAGATGCATGCATATAGCATCCAAGTTGCTTGTGGATATAAAGACACTCCAGATTAATGAGCATAAGTTTGTTTTATTTAATTTAATTTACTGTTGCATACATCTTCAAATTCAACCTGAAAAGGTGGCTAAAAACAACTCAAATCTGTAATCATGAGTAACTATCAGCACTATTTAGTATTTATTATCACCGGTGTAATTTCTCACTTCACTTGCCGTTGTTCTGTCCCCTGTACCATGTTGATCTGTTCCTGTATTGTACTGTATTGTATTGTGTTTTTGTATGGACGTGGTGTTGGATGCACACGTGGCATCAACGCATGGTGTTGTGTGCAGGCACACTACACTCTGTCCTTTTTATCATTCATTTTTTAAGAGCCTGCCCAGGGACTACAGATGAAATTTAGCTTCGGCTAACTCTGGCCCATTTACATCGATGTGAATGAGCTTGATTGTTGTTGATTAATGAGCTTTGTCCCTGTCAAATAAGTAAATAAAATGTTCCATTACTTTTGGTACTTTATATTTTGATGCCGATACTTTTGTACCTTTTGAATATATGGGACTTATAGTATACTTCTACTAGTTTGCAGTGTTGATCTGTTAAAAGTAGAGTCAAAACATCCCATCAGGCACGTGTAGGGGGGCTTGAGCACCTGCCCTTTTGCAGAAAGGGCCCTTTCTATATCTCTCTTTTTTTAGGGGGGAAAAAAGAAGGGTTTCTTTGCCACATAAGGACATGTGGGGGCTTATTTGGGGGGAAAACAAGGGCTTATTTGGGGGGCAATAAGGGCTTGTGTGGGGGGCCAATAAGGGCTTGTGTGGGGGGCAAATAAGTGCCATTGGCCCTTCAAGACGAACATTTGACAAGTAATGATAAATTCCATAATGAATTATCTTTTAATCTGCCATCAGTCAGTTTTAGTTTCAGACTAATGAGAACATATTGCTTATTTTACTGTCCAATGACATGAAATGGCACAAGGGAAGGACTCCACAAAAAGACCACCCCCAAAAATCGGCACGCGCTACGCTCGCCCAAACATGTGCCCTTTTCTGGAGTTTGAGCCCCTGCCCCCCCAGTGCTCTCTGCACGGCCCTGGATCCCATTCAAATAATGCCAGACAGGTGAGCAACTCTTCCACTCAATGCTGATCATGACCAGCTGGGGGACCAGTAGAGGGACAGCCAGTCACTTCTTCCTCAGCAGCAACATGGGAAGCATGCAGTTCATTATTGTTCTTGTTCTCCTGGCTATTTGTTTTGCCCAAGGTAAAAGCATTTTGGTTTTTGTTGACTATGTGCATTTATGAAATTGTCCGTTGCAGATTAATACGAAGAAACGCATTTCAACTCTGAAATGTTATAATTCTTTCCTGATAGTTTGGGGGAGCATTAATTATATGATTCTATCATGTCACCTGCTCCAGATAATTTCATTTGAAGCATTTCCAGTCTAGATGACCCAGGATGAGTTGATTTTGTTTGTTTCTGTATCCTAATGGGCTAAATTGGGCCTCTTCCTTGCTTGCTTCACGGGTCTTGTCAAATTATACTAATTAAAGGTATGTTCCATTCTGGTCAGGGTGCTGATATTGTTTTTGCTCACTCCAGGTACCTTCATGGTTCCTTGAGGGGGTTCCAAATAATGGCCCCAAGGCTTATGGGTGTGAACTCTGGAGTACTACAAATGGACCTATAACATATTTTTGGTTTAATTTGTACTTTCCATAGGAAAGTGTAAAGGTTGAAATGTAAAGGTTTGAGAACCACTTTGCTATACTAAATAGAAATGAGCCTTGAAGCTGCACTGTCCAACTTTCCTCTTCTACCCCAGATTTGAACCTGGGTTGTGCAAGTACTGACATTTTTACTTGAGATAATGGAGTCTGTGACTCTGCGTGCTTGCGCAGGAGATGAAGTGAATCTTGACCATCAGGTCAAGTCGATAGAGCAGGAAGACAAAACCACTGAACATTTTAATCTCTAAAACAAAGTTACATGGTGCTGCTTATCTGGTATAATTGAATTGAATTTATTTCCAATGTGGCTGCTGTGCATAGCCAATACTTAAATGGAAGCTAATCATTCTCACCACTGCAGCAGTCTTGGTTCTTTGGGTCAGAGCTATAAACACAAAATTGAATGGCTCTAATTTGGTAATTCCCGCCTGTGACGAAATTTGCTTAAAGTCATATAGCTGTATTAAAACTCTGGATGTCTTGTGCCAACAATGTCTACAGGATTCTGTTTCCCGGCTGACAACCCCATTGGAGTGACAACGCCACCATGCATGACCAACAAAATGACCACCAACAGCAGCAGCACGACGGGCACGATGAGCAATATGACCACCAACAGCAGCAGCATGACGGGCTTGATGAGCAAAATTACCACCAACAGTAGCATGACGGGCATGACCAACAATATGACCACCAACAGCAGCAGCACGACGGGCACGATGAGCAATATGACCACCAACAGCAGCATGACGGGCATGATGAGCAATATGACCACCAACAGCAGCATGACGGGCATGATGAGCAATATGACCACCAACAGCAGCATGACGGGCATGATGAGCAATATGACCACCAACAGCAGCATGATGAGCGGCGGCGGGCCCAACGGGACTCAAACCGACAGCAGAATTGCGAGCTTCAGCCTTCAGCCTCTGAAGCTCGCAATTCTGCCGCCCCGGATGATGGGTCGATAATTGAAGGACATGGAGGGGTCTATAGAGAGGGGGCTATGGAAGGAACCGGTGGGACAATGACTGAGCAATATGACAGCAACTTGATCAGGATGTGAGCGTTGGCCAATAATACTTCTGTCTGTGCTTCTGTCTATTGGCTCTGAATTAAAGTTTTTAAAACGTAGCATTGGGTCCTCCTTCTTTCCCTATGTTGACTAAACTTTTTTTTTATATATATATATATTTTATCCCACGATTTTGTAACTCATTTTTCACCCCTGTGTCAATCATCTAATGTGATCCTGGGCTCTACACACCCTCCACCAACCTGGGGAGAGCAACGGACTTAACTCATGCTTCCTTCATGCTTGAGTGTCCAAGTTGCTCCTTTACACCTGACAGGGGGGGGTTTCCCTGGTTGGACGTAGCGCGTGGAAGGAACACGTTATTCCAACCATGTTGACTAAACTTGAGACAATTTACCAAATGTGGGTTCAAGCTGTAACACTTGTTGAGTAAATGCCATCTTAAAACTTTTTTTTTTTTTAAATAAAAAGGGGTTTCTTGTTAGGCTATAGGTGTGTCCAAAATGCTAATGGGAACCTCACAAAGTCCTCTAAGTACAATTTTCAGGTACTTTTACTTTACTGGAGAATTTCCAATTTTCGATACTTTACTTCTACCCCACCACATCTCAGAGGCAAATATTGTACTTTTATGCCACTACAATTATATGAAAACTGTAGTTTGTAGATTTTGATTATTACAAAACACGTAACCACTTCAGCCCTATAGGCCTACTGCATATTATTCTGGCCAATTGAAAATAGCAGATCTCCAAGCTCACAATACGTCGCATTGTGAGCTTGTAGATTGGCTTTTTAAAACAAAATCTGACATTTTGAGAAATGGGACATTATTCTGCACAATGATTACTTTTGGTACATTTTGATGCCGATACGTTTTGTACCTTTTTGAACACTTCTACTAGTAACAGAGTGTATAGATTGCAGTGTTGATATATTAAAGATGGAGTGCCACCATTTTTTTACCACCCTAAAACATGATCATCAGGTATTATTGCAATATAAGGGGGAAGAACTTTTTCCCAAAAGTGTACATTTTGTTAAAATCATGCTTTTATGTGGACACGCCCACCAGTTCATTAAGTATGCCTGGTTTGCCTGGTGGGTGGTGATGGGTGGTGATCCACCTGAACTGAAGCCACACCCACAGCTGTAGTTGTATGATAAAGGGGGAGGGGCTTAGTGCTGCCAACGAATATTCTATATCCGAATATAGATTCGAATCAATTTTTTTAATTAATAACCGAATATATAAAATTAAGGTTCGAATTAAAAATAATAATACAAAATATTTTTTTATTTATTATTATTATTAGTTTTCCGTGCCATGGGTAAGCGTTGTGACTTGTGAGCTTGTAGATTAGTTATATTTGCCATGCGACACGCCGACAACGGCATACATTGAAGAATAAATCAGCTGCCTCGCACATTTCCTAAACACAGACTATACAGCGCAGCGCAGCGCAGTTCTGATTGGCTGCCTCGTCTCCAGCCATGTTGCCTCAGAATTCTTTAGGGTCACTAATTTGAGCATAACAGCGGAGCATAGGCGCTAGCCAGCTAAAAAGTTTCATAACGTCGGCAGCAGACCCACAGTCCACAGATAATAATAATGCAGCAGAATTAACACTGCCTCCGTGCCTCGTTTTGATAAGGCTGTGTGGTAGGATTGCTCATTTAAGAAAAAAATGTTACTGGAGAAGGGAGAATGTATGCGTTCCGTTCCATCTCAGTTTTCAGCAACACCAATGCGCGGAGAGAGAGTTGCGCCAGCAATGCGATCTTAAATGTTATGTCTAAGGTTGTATTGGTGTAAATATAATTATTAAAAAATCCGATTGGCTCGAATTGAAATCCGAAATCCGAATGGCTCGAATTGCTCGAATCCACGTGGGTTTTTAAAACGAATATCCGAATCCAATTTTTGGACAATTACGGCAGCCCTAGAGGGGCTGATAGTGTGGTGTCACTATATTACTGTTTATTTCATTGGCCCGTTTGACTGTCAAGGGTTCAGCCTCCAGGAAGAAACCCTGAATACAAAGTGAATACACCATTGCACATAAAAACAACTCCAGGGTGTCTAATGAAGTACTGTCACCTCATAGACACATGAAAAACTGGAAAAATTGTGGCACTCCATCTTTAAGTAAAACATGTGAGTACTTCCATCACTCCCTAGATGGGGAGTCAAAGGAAATATGGGGGAAGCAGGGTTAACGGGGTTCAGGGCCTGCACTTCAACTTTTTGGACATACAGTAACTATTAACCCATTTAGGCCTGAAAAAATGTCTGAAATACATAATGTTTCTATATCAGTGGTGCTCAATATTTCATGTCAAAGACCCCAAAAATGATATGTAATTGGCCACCGACCCCCATCTGAAAATACGTTATTCCAGGAACCCCTCATGAAGCAAAGAGTTGAGTTAAAAACGCTCGCTCTGAAAGAATATATACATTTAAGATCTACAAGCTCGTAGTGCGGCACTCGGTGCCGCGCTATGAGCTTGTAGATCTGCCATTTTTCAATATCTAAAGCTATAACATAATGCTTCAAACACCAAAAAGGGTTCGTTCCCGCCCAGAATGGGCATCATACCTGAGTGCCTTCTTGCGTTCCTTCTCCTCCGCCTTCTCCTTCTGGGCTGCGGTCAGATACTCTGCCTCGGCCAAGTTATCCACAGCAATGGCAAGGAACACATTGAGCAGGATGACTGAACAGTTAAAGTTGAACAACTTATAAACAGTGGCCTTGTGGTTAGAGTGTCCGCCCTGAAACTCGGCATCAATGGTTTGGATTGGATGGGTGGTCAAATCAACTAATCAAATGATTCCCGAGCGCGGCACGGCTGCAGCTCACCGCTCCTTGGCTCACCGCTCCAAGAGATGGGTCAAATGCGGTAACGTGTGTGACAAATCGTACGACTTTGACTTTGAGTAGGATGACTTATGCTATTAAAGTTTAACAACAACTTATAAAATAGATATTTACAATCTATGTAAAGCGCTTTTGATAAAAACGCTTTTGATAAAAGCTCTACATAAATGCACCATTTACCATTCAGTAGGGCGACGTTGTATAGTTAATGTTGGCCAACAACAACAACAAAAAAAATGAAATAAAAACATTGAACAATATGAACTAAACGCACTCTGAAAATTGACAGGAAAAACTAAACAAATTTTTTTTTTAAAGAGAGAGAGAGAGAGAAACAAAAATGAAAAATGTAAACAAATGAAAAGCACAGATAGTAGTATTAGTATAACACATGTGGGCTGTTGGAAGGATACAGTTTCCACACACAAAGGCGATGATGAAGTAGATGCTGACCAGGATGCCAGGCATGCTGGGTCCTCCGTGAGCCATGATGCCGTCATACATGACTATGTTCCAGTCCTCCCCTGTCAGGATCTGACACACGCACGCACATGGCACACACGCACATGGCACAGGCACACACATGGCACACACACGCACACACATTCAGACAAAATGCCCAATCAGTACAGGGTTTGTCCACAGAGATGGCAGTATACAGTCAACTTCCTACGTACGCAGAGCGTACCTGGAAGACACTGATGAGGGCCTGGGGGAAGCTGTCAAAGGTGCTGCGAGGTTTGAGCTTGTCGGGGAAGTTGAACTTTCCTCCAAACACCTGGGAGTGTCCCGCAGAAAGACAGAAGACCATGAACACATACATGCACATATTACAGTAGTCTGTCGGTATGTATACATATATACATGTATATGTAGGCCTATATATATATATATATGTGTATATATGTGCAGGTGTATACAGTATACACATCACACCTGCATGCCCAGCAGAGAGAAGATGACGATGAACAGGAAGAGCAGCAGCAGCAGGCAGGCGATGGAACGTTGAGCGTTGAGCAACGACGCTACCAGGTTACTGAGAGACGTCCAGTATCTATAAAATATAATTATATATCCACCAGGTTACTGAGAGACGTCCAGTATCTATAACATATATATATATCCACCAGGTTACTGAGAGACGTCCAGTATCTATAACATATATATATATCCACCAGGTTACTGAGAGTATCTCCAGATTCTGTCCAGATGCCCGAACCACCTAAGCTGGCTCCTTTCCTGGCGAGTCTCTCTCACGTGACTGAACTTCTCACCCTATCTGGAGACGCCAGCCACCCGTCGGAGAAAACTCATTTCGGTCGCTTGTATTCGCGACCTCATTCTTTCGGTCATCATGACCCATTTACTGTATATATAGGATAGATGTTCGCGACTGTATACAGACGAAACGGAATTAAGCGCGGAGGAGGCGTCACATCCGCTTTTTGACTTTGAGCAGCCGCAGCGGGCGGATGCAGCGCAGACAGACCGTACTTACTTGGTGACTTTGAGCAGCCGCAGCAGGCGGATGCAGCGCAGACAGACTGTACTTACTTGGTGACTTTGAGCAGCCGCAGCAGGCGGATGCAGCGCAGACAGACTGTACTTACTTGGTGACTTTGAGCAGCCGCAGCAGGCGGATGCAGCGCAGCACGGAGATGCCCATGACGGACATGATGTCCATGTGCACCAGGATCAGCTCCAGGACGCCGGTGGTCACCACGAAGCAGTCGAAGCGGTTGAACAGAGACATGAAGTAGGAGGGCAGGCCCAGCGCGTACATCTTCATGAACATCTCAATGGCAAACATGGTGAGCAGCACCTCGTTGGTGTTGTCTGCATGGGATGGAGGGGGACAAACGCACGAGAGTTCATTTGGTTCCGTTTGTACACTCTCACGCATGAACATTGAGCAATTCACAATGAGTTTTTGAACACATAAACAACAAAATGTACAGGGTTCGATGTGACCTTGCCAGTTAGGCCCCATGTAGACCGCATGCATCACATCCTGTCAAATCCGATTCAAATCTGATTTGTTTCTCAAATCTGATATTTTGGCCCGACCGTTCACACTGCATAGATTTGCAAGCGACCAGATCGGATCATCTGTCACAGATCTGTGTGTTCAGACTGGCAGCCTGAATCAGATCATGTGCCACATCCAGATTGGAATCTGATTTGTTTAAAGGCTAAACACAAACAAGTCAGAGTCACATTTGTAAGAAATCTGATTCCTTGTGACTTCTTTGTGCTTAGTGTGGCTAACTTACGAGTTACGAGTGTGTGGTCCTACCCTGCCAGTGTGGTCCTACCTTGCCAGTTGGTGAGGGCTTGGAGCTGATGGTTGGTGTTCTGTGCTTACTGTACCTTGCCAGTTGGTGAGGCCCTGGGACTGATGGTTGGTGTTCGGTGCCTACTGTACCTTGCCAGTTGGTGAGGCCCTGGGACTGATGGTGGGTGTGTGGTCCTACCTTGCCAGTTGGTGAGGCCCTGGGACTGATGGTTGGTGTTCGGTGCCTACTGTACCTTGCCAGTTGGTGAGGCCCTGGAGCTGATGGTGGGTGTGTGGTCCTACCTTGCCAGTTGGTGAGGGCCTGGGACTGATGGTTGGTGTTCGGTGCTTACCTTGCCAGTTGGTGAGGCCCTGGGACTGATGGTGGGTGTGTGGTCCTACCTTGCCAGTTGGTGAGGCCCTGGGACTGATGGTGGGTGTGTGGTCCTACCTTGCCAGTTGGTGAGGCCCTGGGACTGATGGTGGGTGTGTGGTCCTACCTTGCCAGTTGGTGAGGCCCTGGGACTGCTGGTGGTGTTCGGTGGAGATGGCCAGTGTGTTGAGGAACACCAGCAGGATGACCCACCAGTAGAACATCCTGGACTTGACGTAAACACAACACTTACGCCTGCAGAAGCGGTTCCACTTACGAGCCTTTTTACTGCGCAAGAGAGGACAGAGTTTTGACCGAGGAATTAAATACTGTATCGTACATTTAGTGCAGTCAAACGTTATGCTAAGAGGATAACGCATGTTACTATCATGGTCCATTGTACTCAATTCATCAGGAAGACATACAATACAATACATGTTGGTAAAAGCTCCAGTGTAGCAGAAACCTTGTGTAGCAGAAACCTTTTATGTCCATATTTTCCCTGTTTTTCCAATGATGATCGAACTTGATCCTACTACAGCGTCACACAAAATCACCAAAAGTAGCAGATCTACAAGCTTGAAACGCTGCACGAAGCGACGTTTTCTTTTTAATGTATTTATTTGTTTCGATCTTGTAGATGTGCTATTTTTGCATCAGGATTCAGTTTTGGACATATGAGGTTTCCACCCGACAGAAAAGGGAGGGGTGTCACTTAACGTTTGTTTTGTATTAATTAATAATAATCTATACAAAGTAACTCAATAAAATAATTGCAGTGGCCAGTACAACATTTCCCTCTGAGATGTATATACTGGAGTAGAAGTACAAAGTATACTAACTAGTAGTAGATGATGAGCTGCATGGTGGACATCTTACTGACACTGAGCTCCTCTGAACCTCCATCCTCCAAGGGAAGCAGGCCTACACGCAGGCAGGCACGCACACACACACACGCAGGCATGCACGCCACGCACGCACGCACGCACACACGCCACGCACGCACAAACACACAATTATGACAACATCCCCTGAGGGTCAGAATCAGCATTTTTGTCACATCACAGTTTTACAAGTAAAAAAGTGTGGGAGATTTGTTTTCGTGCATAGTGTCATTTTTCCAAGAACAGGGAGAAAGGGAAGAAGGGGGTATATCATATAATGCTGTATATCATATATTGATGCTGAGTGCCAAGCAGGGCGCCATTGGGGTCCCATTTTTACAGTCTTTGGTGTGACCCGCCCGGGGATCGAACCCCCAACCTCCCGGTTTCAGGGCGGACACTCTAACCACAAGGCCACTGTTTATACATTGTTAAACTTTAACTGTTCATCAAAATAATAATGAATGGTTCACCTTGTCCCTCCTGGTCGTTGTCCATCACCTCAGCCTGGGTGATCCACTCCATGTAACCCTTCAGGTCCTCGTCCAGCTGCTGGGTCTCTCTGAGCTCCTGGTACTCTCCACGAGACTTAGCCTTCTCTCTCTCTTTGGTGAACTCACTGATGGTATAGACACAACACAGAGAGACTTATGGCTCTTTCTCTCCTTATAGTGAACTCACTGATGTCATAGACACAAAGCAAAGCAAAGCAAAGTTCTTTGTTTACCCAGGGAAGTGGACTAAGCTCGAGATGCTTGTTTACAGCCACACCCTGCTCATAGAACATTTCATGGTAGGGGTTCAATGCCTTGCTCAAGGGCACTTCAGCGGTGGTAATTTTAACGTGCCGGTCCGGGGATTCGAACTGGCGACCTTTCTGGTATCAAGACCGCTCCGCAAACCGTTCGGCCACCGCTGCCCCCAACAACACAGATAGACTTAGCCTCCTCTCTCTCCTTATAGTGAATTCACCGATGTTATAGACAACACAGATAGACTAAAGGCCTATTCATAGTCTGGATTTTCGGTGGTGAGTTGACCACCGCGACCACCGCTGACCACTGCGAAATAACGTTGAGCGGTGGTGAGTAAAAACAGAGAGAAGGGCTGGAGCGGTCGCGGTGGTCAAACCACCGCGGCTCGTCACGTCATGTTGTAGTTCGGTGGTCACCTCACCACCGAAAATCTAGACTATGTATGAGCCTTTAGCCTCCTCTCTCTCCTTATAGTGAACTCACTGATGTTAGACACAAAACCACCGTTTTGGTGAAGAGGGTGACCACCGAAAAGGTAGGTATGAATAGGCCTTTAGCCTTCTCTCTCTCCTTATTTAACTCACTGATGTTAGACACAACACAGAAAGAGACTAAAGGGGGCTACATGCTACAACGTCACAACTTTCTTATTACCCAAAATACTCTCTATACCCACCGCATTAGCACACCCATGACCAGGTGTTATGAATCAATGTGTTCCCATACCCGCTGAGCACACCCAGGACCAGGTGTTATGAATCAATGTGTTCCCATACCCGCTGAGCTGCACCCAGGACCAGGTGTTGTGAATCAATGTGTTCCCATACCCGCTGAGCACACCCAGGACCAGGTGTTATGAATCAATGTGTTCCCATACCCACTGAGCACACCCAGGACCAGGTTGAGCACGAAGAAGGAACCGACCAGGATGAGAGTAGTGAAGAAGATCCACGGCCACTCCATTCCTATGGCGTCATTCACCTGAGGCAGACGCACGCACGCACACACACAATATTTTACTATACTATATACTAAGATCCAGACACCTACCCAGTAGACCGGTATAAACACAGTAGACTGCTATAAACACCTACCCAGTAGACTGGAATAAACATAGTAGACTGCTATAAACACCTACCCAGTATAGGACATCGGTCCAGTAGACTGCTATAAACACCTACCCAGTAGAGCACATCGGTCCAGCCCTGTGTGGTGATGCACTGGTACACGGTGAGCATGGAGAAGCCCAGGTTGTCGAAGTGCGTGATGCCGAGGTTGGGACCGGGCCAGCCGAGGCGACACTCGGTGCCGTTGATGGTGCAGCGGCGGCCGTTCCCCGCCTGGGCACACGGAGACGGCTTCTCATTCTCCACCGTGGCGATGATGTCTGAGGTCCAATAGGGGAAACGGGGAAACGGTTAGGTCAGACATCCGAGTATGCACACACCAGGGTTATTATTATAGATGATAACTAAAACTACAAAACATTTTGGATAATTATATTGTGTTTACAAAACTAAAACTAAAATGATACTGGTTCCTACATGGTAGCAGATCTTACATACTATAGATGCATGTGTGAAATAAATGTCAGAGATGTAAATATGAAATAAATGCTTAAACATGTAGCTATGATTCCCTGCTTTCATATGACATGACAAAGCAAAAATGTAAAAAATAAATCCAATGTCAGTCCGTCAGTCAAATTTGGTCACACTTGTTGCTGTATACATACTTGTTCCCACGTCATGGTAGCAGGTATATAGTACATACTAGGTAGTGTACATACTTGTCCCAATATGGTAGCAGGTTTTGTGCATCTTGCACTTGAACAGCTCGAGGCCCATGATGGAATAGATGGTGACCATGAAGAAGACCAACAGGGCGATGTGGAACAGAGGCAGCATGGACTTCAAGATGGAGTTCATCACCACCTGCAGGCCTGGAGTGGAACATCAACCAGAACAACATCATGAATCGTAGGCATAGAATCAATCATCTTGTATAATTTCCTGGCTGTGAACTGATACAAATTCAACAGATTCAACAGATTGGGATTCATGCCAATCTGGCATGAATCCCAATCAATCTTTTTTCTGAACAGGAATAGCAAAAATGAAAATGGTTTTACTCTGGGCTGACCACTATTCATGATGACTTATTATATTTCGGGAATGTAGTCTGCATGAGCTAAATATGTCTAAAATGGACAAAAAGGATCAAAGGCCATACTGGGGACCCCAGAGACGAGTCGCAGGGGTCTGAGCACTCTGAAGGCTCGCAGGGCCTTCATGTCAAAGCCTCCGCCGGACGACTCCACCGGCGTCTCCACGCCACTGATGTGGTTGATGGCGTCTCCGATCACGGCGAACAGACTGAACACACACAGGAGATATAACGAGACTTTATTGATCCACGATCGGAAACCCATCATCCATAGATAGAATAGAAAGAGTGGTGAAAATAAGAACAGTGACAATAAGAACAGTGGTGGAAGAAGTACTTCATTGTTTTATTTAAGTAAAAGTACCAATATTGCAATTTAGAACGACTTCGTTACAAGTAAAAGTACGGAATTGAAAATGTACTTGAGTAAAAGAACAAAAGTATCGACATCGAAATGTACCCAAAGTACTGAGAGTAAAAGTATACTCATTGTGCAGAAAATATTTGACGTTGCTTGATTTAGATTTTGTTTTTACATCAGGAGTGGATAGAGTGGAGGGTTGCCACCCCTGCCATTAACCTAATGGCAAGATGGCCACCATGTGAATGTTAGTTAGTTAGTTTAATTTATTGTCCACAATGTGGAAATGTGTCTTCGGTCTCAAACAACAGTAACAACAAACAGCAACAACAACAGCAACACTTACACAATTATCTTCATGGCAAAAATGCAGGACAACAGTGGCAAATATTAAACCAAAAACAATACAATAATGGTCTATGGTGAACACTTACTTATTTAAGAGTTCTAGTGCTTAAACAACAGTAAATTCACTCACCCGACCGATACGCATACAAAGTCTAGAATGTTCCAGCAGTTGCGTAGGTAGGCGTCAGCGTGGAAGAGGAAGCCGTACGCCACTATCTTCAGGAAACACTCCACACTGAAGATGATGAGGAAGATGTACTCCAGACTCTCCTGAAAGACAACATGATGAGAAACATCTTTAATCACAGATGGTGCCTTTGACAAGTGATCAGCAGACATTGTATCGGATGGTTAAAATGCTTTGCAATGTCCCTTAATTGTGCCACTCAGGTGGAAGAGCGCATCGCTGCATGTCTGGCTGACATCTCACTGTGGATGTCGCAGACAGTTTGTTTTTATAGTAGTTTGTTGATTACTTTTGTTGCAGTAATGGTCTTTTTTATTTCTTTTAGGTATTAAAAATGTCTTAAAAGTCCTTACATTGTCACTTCACTGTCATCTGGGGGCCTCCCAAACTACAGACTCAACTTTAGCCCCTAGCACTTGACGTATAGCCTTGAGGACCATGCAGTCTTAAATGTTAAACTTGTTGCCATGGCAATGAATTGGCTGAGGCAGAGGCTGGAGATTGCACAGGTGAGGGGACTTGGCCTCATTAGGCCCACTGGCAGAGCCTGACCATGCAGAGCCTTTTGTTGAATTGGCTGAGGCAGAGGCTGGAAGTGGACAGGTGAGGGTACTTGGGATACCAGCACTGCACTCCCTGTGGGGGTGTGGAGCGAGTGTGTCGATTTTGAAGTCAGTGGGGAAAACGGTTCTCGAGTTACGTGCATTACAACCGTACACTACACACACACGCAGAGACACACACACAGAGACGTGGCGCATTTAGAGTAGGATATTTAGAGTAGACAGATGCTAGGTTCACCCAATAGCAAAATCGTAAATCAGCGCCCATGATGATATCATATGCCGTCCCTGACTCGCTCCTCAAATTAAACTAATAAAATATTAGATAAGGCTGTGTTGAATAGCGGCATAGAAGAGCTGCCTATGTGACTATAGGCTAGCAATTTGCATGGTACGTTTGCAGATGTAGTATAGCTATAGCTAACCCCTGGTTTAGTAGTTGAGCTTCTTCATGAACAGGTAAACCCTGGAGTCCACCTCGAACCCGTGCAGGTTGTTGGCGTCCCCCTGCAGCCTCATGAGCAGGCCGCCGTAGGACACGTAGGCGGCAAGGCGCGTGGCCGACTCCGTGGACGTCTCGTCGCCCTCGATGCGGTACACCTTCCCGTACATCACGTAGTCGAACTGGTCGGCGCGGGACGCCCGCCGCTCGTCCTGCTGGGGCTTGAACTCGCCGTCGTCGGCCGCGCCGTCCGTGTACAGCGTGCTGGCGATGACCAGGCGGAACTTGCCGCCGAGCTCCACGGGGTACATCTGCGTGTTCACGTCCAGCACCAGGTCCATCTTGAAGGACTCGCTCTCGCAGTGCAGGCGGGACACGCGGTCGAACTTCTTGCCATCGGGGTCGATGTCCTTCACGTCGAAAAGGTCCTCGAACAAGATCCCAGCCATGTCTGTCTGTCCAGGGCTACGATGAGGCGCACTTATGGGTATTTGTAGCAGTATTCAGATGATTTGCGTTTGTCTATATATGTTTGTGTATGTTCTTAAACCAGTGGTTTCTCTTTACACCCACACTCCAACAAAAAGAATGGATCTCACACAGAAATCAACTTCACCCCCTAAAGCTTCTGGTACTTTGTGTTAAAAAGATGATATTCCCTTTATGATGCCCTGCCATTTATTCATTATTCTCCCCCCAGAACGGTGATGTCATATCAGTGTGACAATTGATGTCCAAATATGGAGGTATGTTTGCCGCTCCATTGAGTGCTGGTATGGTATGAAGAGGTTTCAAAAGTGAACTATCAAAAAGCCTAAAACATCCAGTCCTTGGGATTCTGAATAGAATAGATCATCCAATCAGGTTTGGTCATGTGGTGTAAAATGCAGGACGCAAATGCATTCAGGGTGCGAAGCTCAGCGCTGGGAGCAGGGTGTTGTGTTAAGGCCTCTGTATTAACCATGGGTATATTTTGGGCATAACATAAGACCAAACAGAGTGTCTTCTTCCATTCTAGGTTGTTTGAGATATTAATGCGCTCGGAGCTGCTGGGCTTGCTTGCTTTCTATTTAAATGACACAGAATTGGAAAATACACAAATACACAAATTTCTACAGAGGAAAGGGGAAAGTGTTGTTTCATCAACTACCTTTTTTCATTGCTAAAACTTTAAATCTACATAAATGGCATATGTTCTAATCTATGCCATCATTGCCATGGCTCGTCATTGATGCAAACCATTGCTCAGTTGTTCACTCGAGTCACTACAATGCAATCACATAAATGTATGAGGAGCCCATTCACACACACACACACACACACACACACACACACACACACACACACACACACACACACACACACACACACACACACACACACACACACACACACACACACACACACACACACACACACACACACACACACACACACACACACACACACACACACACACACACACACACACACACACACACACACACACAGTATTCTTCTGTGCTGTCCCATTTCCAGGGCATCCCAGGAATGGGAACAGCTGGGATCGAGACACAGAGACCCATGTGGGACCATGTCCCCCTAAGACCTTGTCCCCCTAAGACCTTGTCCCCTAAGACCACTGACCAATAATATATTATGTTCAGATAGATAGATAGAAGTGGGCAGGGGGTGTTCTAAATATAAGTCATAGATCTATACACGCCTGTTCCCCTCTATCACGTGTGTGTGTGTGTGTGTGTGTGTGTGTGTGTGTGTGTGTGTGTGTGTGTGTGTGTGTGTGTGTGTGTGTGTGTGTGTGTGTGTGTGTGATTGTTGTGGGCCGGTTCTTGGCTGAGGGACACTGGCGTCTGTCTATATCACTGTTTCACAAACATTGGGTCGGGTCCAATGTTTGGGTCAGGTACCATTTTTATAGGTTATGAGTCATGACTAGAGTATACTGTATAAATCCCTTTTCCAACATTTAGAAATATATACATTTCAAAACATTTTTAAAAATAGTAGATTTCTCACTACTAAACATTTGTTATCTAATTCATGGAATTTCGTTGATTTTCTTTTCTTTCTTCATGAAATTACTACAGAACCCTCTTCTGTTTTGAATTCATGAAAATGTTTGCTTATTCTTAAATAAATATAACAATTAAAAAGAAAAAGTAGGAAACAAAGAAATAAATCAACCCAACCCAAATGTGTCCACGAACCACAACATGGGTCACTCACGACCCAGTGTTTTGGCGTATCAAACACTTGAGAGTTGAGTGCTGCGGTGTCAAACAAGGCCCCACATATGATGAGATGCTTGGGTGACAGTGGTCAGTGGACAGTGGTCAGGGGTCACGGCACAGGCACGTTGTCCATTCAGGGTGTCGTCACCTCGACCTACAGGCCATGCAAGTTGTCCTGACTGTTGTTTTAGGCTGTTAGCCTGGAGGGCATATAATCCATGCTTGATTAAGACCAGCAAGAGAAATTAGATATTTTCCCCCGAGATTCCCAAACTCGTGAAAATAGCAGATCTACACGTCACTTATAAATCTACTATTTTCTATGTATGTATAATTAAAAAGACTATAGGCAGCCAAATCCCTATACTTAAAATCTCGGCCACTCGCTTGCACTCACTCGATGACTCCAGCATGGTGGTGTTATGGTGAAATTGGTGACCTGCCGAAATATGTGACCATCTCCTTGACACAACTTATACATGGAGGTCTTTAAATACGAGGCCTACAAATACAGCAAAGTTGAACTCTGCTATATAAACAAACAAACTGCAAACAATTTACATCCGGACACTGACATTGGGTGCGTTCGGAAATGTGCACCGGGAATGTGGTCATTGTGGGCACTGAGTGCACTGTATACTATAAACGAACGACAAGAGAGCACACCAGTGCGTTTCCGAACGCACCCTTAATGTGATTGTCTACACGATTGTCACGTATTTCAGCAGGTCACCAATTTCACCGTAGCACCACCATGCTGGAGTGACAGAGTGTGAGTGAGTGAGTGGCCGAGATTTGGGGGTATTGGAATTTGGCATAATTATTATGACTGAAACTATATCAAAACGAACAACACTTGGTATTAAGCCACACTGCTGTACTGTACCTCCGTGAGACATCAGTGTCATGATAACAGGTGATGACAGGCATGGATATAGTGGCACCTTTGAAGCCAGATCCTAATGGGTTTATTTTTACCGGACACATGAGATGGAGTGCCTTTGGCCACCGGCGTGAACCACTGACCTGCTGACCCCTGTGTGCACAAACACCCCTCAGTGTCACATACTGTAGCTCGATGTGTGTGTGTGTGTGTGTGTGTGTGTGTGTGTGTGTGTGTGTGTGTGTGTGTGTGTGTGTGTGTGTGAGACTGCGAATGAGAGGACCTTCACATGGGACCCGTGTGACATTTTGCGCACACGCATTCCTAAAGACTTTGAGTTGTACTAACTAGAGAGAGAAGAAAATATGATACTTGGAGCTTAAACCAAAGCATAATGTCTGTCTTATATTCCAGTGTTTACAAAACGTCGGTATAGCGTAAAGAAGCCTATTACGGCTCAAAAATGTAGCCGAAGAAAATGGGAGAGTGTGATGCTGAGGCGGCCCAATTAACGGCCGGCAGCGACTGCACTGAGGTTCCCTGACTGAACTTGCTCTGCGCATCATCTACGACAGGCACAAATGCTCATTTCTCCCTCCGTGCCTCCGTCAGGCATGGGATCATACTGTCAGTGTGTATGGTAAACTCACCAGGTTGCTGTTGGTGTTGTTGCTGTCCTCCTCAGGCATGGGAAGGTACACGGCCAGCGCCACACAGTTAGCAAAGATAGCTAGTAGGATGATGATCTCAAACGGTCTGGAGGTTTATCATAGGAAACACAGCAGCTACCAATGGAATGAAGGCTAGTGTCATGACTCTAGCTAAGAAGCGATGACAATGTCATCGCTTCTTAGTTAGACCTGAGGACATTTCTACAAAATCTCTTCTAAATCAGGGGTAGGCAACCTTGAAGGGTGATCACTGGCACACTGGCATATGTGTGAGAGAGAGGATTTTTCTTTTTAAAATAACATTAAATTAAGCTTTCTCAAATGCATGCAAATCCTGCACAATTCTACAGTCATTGAAACTGAACTGTGACTGGGGACGGCGTATGGGAGATACAGTAGGTACTGTACTGTTATTCATTACAATGTCCTGATGTGAAAGAAAATAGTCCAGAAGAATCAACATCTGTTGGAATGGCGGTGTCATAATTCAACATATTGTTGACATGGCAAACTGACTATCAAGAAAATAAAAACACTGCACTTCAAAAAGTCAAAAAGGTTGTCGACCCCTGTTCTAAATCACGACAGTCATTCAGTCATTCTCAAACATTTAACATGTAATTGGCAGCCGACCCCCATCTGAAAATATGTTATTCCAGGGACCCCCCATAGAAGCAAAGATTTGAGTTAAAAACGTTCGCTCTGAAAGAATATATTCAAAGATTTGCGTCACATTTTCACAATTTAAAGGGGAGTGACATATGCAGCAAGTAGACATTCCTGATAACTTCCGGTCACGCGCATACCCTCTATTGGGGAGAAAAAGGGGTAAAAAGAGAAACAAATGTAAGATTTGTCATTAGCTGCCCCCCCAAAAAAACTGGTATAGACCTATGCAAGTTAAGTACAGATAGTCAAAACATGTACTCAAGTACCTACATTACTGAATTAAATGCATACTTTTTTTTTGTATTGTCCAGCTCTGAGAAGCAGCCCTGCACCTGTCTTGCATTCATTGTGTTCCAGTGACCTACATTAACATGGTCCAACATTAGATGGCCTCAACGTTGAGGTCCGGGCTTACGCACGTCACGTGACGTCATGAACGTCCGTCCACCTCCATGGAAGTGCTGCAATTCCACATTCCGCCAGTAGGTACGTAGTAGCAGCTTCAACATTGGATAGCCTTACTGGGGGCATGGTTTGACCAGAAGGGAACAGAGCCTTCATTACTATTAGTGTCATTGATAACACCTGTGAAGGAAGTAAGGAAGAGGCCCACTTCCAAGAACACATTCATAGAGGTTGACTACAGTATATCTCTGCTGACTGTTGAAATATGAAACGTCTTGGCTGGGTTTAAGTATAGTAAAGTTCACATAACAGGGTATTGTTAGTCTGCTTTACAGTAGGCTGTTGGCCAGAAGCTATAACATTATTATTATTTATTGTATGTCCACAGACAATATACTAACATAATATAAATTTAAAACACATCACATTTTGGGGAACAGCTACTTACATGCTAGGTATGGCGCAGTAACATTGTTTTGTAAACGACTGTTGGTTTTGGGCTGTGAGTCAGCATTCCTGATAGCTTAGCATGTCTGTTTTTAGCGAGTGACCGGGGAGGACAGCTGTCCATCCTCTAGTCTAGAAAGACCTTCAGCCTATACCAACACAATGCTGGCAAGTAACAAAGTACATCTAAAACCCAGGCTTATACATATGGGTCTTCAAGGACCCCTTAGATGAGAGAGAGAGAGAGAGAGAGAGAATTGTGTGGCAGAGTAAACATTTCATTGAAAGCACTATATTATCAGTGGATTCATGCTCATGTGTATTGTCAGAATTTGACAACCACTTAAACTGTCAATACTTAGTAAACTTGACCTTTCACTCTGTACTAGACACTATAGTCTGTTCTTTTCCCCCTCTACATCAAAGACTAGCTCTTTGCCAGAAATAGCCGATCTACGAACTCACAGCGTAAGACTTCATTTGTAAGCTTGTAGATCTGCAATTCTTGGCTAAAGCTCTGCAGAATAGGGTCTGGGTAGGGTCATAATAGGGTTCAAGTGGTTAATGAAAACTAAAACTCACAAAGATTTTGCAGCTATACTGCCTTACACAATACTGGCAACTGTGGCAAGTAATGAAGTATCTACTCAAGTACAATTTCGAGGTACTTCGTTTTTACGGCTAAAACAGCAAAATTATGTCAAGTTCAATACCAATGTTGCATTGTTTTAAGGCCGATATTTCCGATACCGATATGATATATCATGTATTAATGTCTTAACCCATTTTGGGGCGGGAACCCCTTTTTGTGTTTTCACTAAGCATTATGTTATACTTTAGCTCATTGAAAAATAGCAGATCTACAAGCTCATAGCGCGCCACCAAGTGGCGCGCTACGAGCTTGTAGGTCTGCTATTTTTGAAAAATCGTAAAAATGCGGCACAAATCTTTGAATATATATTCTTTCAGAATACTTTTTTTAAGAATCTGATCTCAGGTCAGAATGGGTTAATCAGACCAGTGTGTGTCCAGTGGAAACCTCGTATGAATCTGATCTCAGGTCAGAATGGGTTAACACTTTGACTGCACTAACAACACGTTTGACTTTTACTCTGAAGGATACTTCCATTCCACGATGCTGATGGCGCCCCGTCGGAAGGGGTTCTTCAGCGTGAGGATGAAGAGGGAGCGGGCCGGCCGCGGGTTTCCTCCCGTGGCCATCAGCTTCTTCAGCTTCTCCTTCTGCTTCCGCTTCAGCGTCTCCTCGTCCATGATGTAGGAGGACAGCGGCGGGTTGCTGGCGTCCGCCATGTCGGAGAGGTTGTTGCACGTGTGTCACTGTCGCTTCGGTGTCGAAAGAAAGTCACGGGGAACGCGTCGAAACGAGGCGTCCCGTGAATGGTTCCGTTTCCGACCCGTCGGATAGCAGCGGGCTGGCGGAGAAGGGACAGAGAGAACTTAGTTCATATTCATAATATAAAGGTCTGTAAAGTACAGCTGAAGCAAATCTAAATCTAATGTATAGGTTTCACTTTCGTTTTCACCATCGCATTTCTACGCATACTCCAGTTTTAGGTGATATAAGGATAAGGTGACCACCACGGTGGTTGGGAAAAACTACAACATGGCGTCACGCTGAGGTGACTCAGCGCTCACCCGAACACATCTCTCTGTTTTTACTAACCACCGTTTTGGTGGTCACCTTAAAACTGGAGTATGCGTGGGCCTCAAAAGTCCCCTGTCGGTTTATCAAATTACTTGTTAAGCATGTGGCATTGCATGGCATGTTCATGTGTTTGTTGTTGAGAACATATCAAGACACAGGTTATTTATGAGGGCTCCTATGCACAGCTGTGTGTGTTTGCACCACGGAATGTGATGATGTATGATGTATGTCATTTGTGTGATTTTTTAGCACCGTAACCGACTGTTGATGGTGTGGATAGTTGTTTCACACATTTTAATGCTAGTAATCCTGATAAAAGTATCAAAAGATTCACCAGAACACGGGTGGGGTGTAATCATAAAAAGGGAAAATAAATAAATGCTTGATTCTCACAGTTGGATGTTGGCATGTCATATATTATATGATTGAAAACTAACACTAAAACAACATTATCTAAAATAGCAAATAAAAAAATAAAAAATAAATGAAAAACCATAATAACCTTTCTCTTCGGCGGAAGGTGTTTCCAACCAGGTTATGATGACTGCGTTCTGAGCTGCTGAACGACTCTGGAAGCTTCTATTGTGTGAGGATTCCCCTCACAGCTTCACTGACAAAGAAAATAAATACGAAAAGTATTCCAAAAAGTTATAGTTAGTCCCGGGCCGATTCACTTGAGATCCTTCATCCTTCAGGAGACATCTCCCAAGAGGACGCACTTTCAGTGGTCAACACTGTATATGTGACTCCCCCCATACATACTCGCTGGTTCTCCGTCCTGCTCGAAATGACTGGGACCCCCTTCCCCTGTGTGTGTGTGTGTGTGTGTGTGTGTGTGTGTGTGTGTGTGTGTGTGTGTGTGTGTGTGTGTGTGTGTGTGTGTGTGTGTGTCTGTTTGTGTGTGGTACTATACTATACTATACTATACTATACTAGATGTTGTGAGGAGAGGAGAGGAGAGGAGGAGAGGAGAGGACCATTTCCAAGTTGACTGGTGTAGAGTTTGTGCACAATTAGGAAAATATTGATGTTGGTGTTAGAAATGTTAAGGCTGGATATTTCTCTCAGTTTTCCTTAGTCGTGCAACAATGTCACACACTAGAAAACAGCATGTACAAACTTAACAATTACTGTAACGCATCGCCTTTTTCCACACTTTTCTGCAGTGTTCTATATCTATGCTGTCCTAAAATGTTGATGTAGTACAGTAATGCAAATGTCTGCGTGCGTGCGTGAGTGTGTCTGTGTGTCATTTCCCTCTGTCTCTGTCCCTCCCTGCATGCGTAAAGCATGCCGTTCGGGACAGAGAATAAATATAGACAATGGCTAAGGCTCCCATGGGGCGCAGGGGGGACGGGGGGGACTGGGCACAGAGGGGACATTTGAGACGACATATTTGAGCTGCTGGGCCGCTGTGGTTCGAGGAAGCATTTGTCTGGCCCTGTGGAGACTCTTTATTGGCCCGCTGGAATTCCTGCCATGCCTTTCATTGGTGGAGCTGTGAAGGCTCTGGGACGCACTTATAGTCTCGTGTTTTCATCACCTTAATGTCTAAACTCTTTGAGTCGAAGGGTGTCACTTTGAAACACTTCTGGCTGCTGCCGTCACAGTATGTGGCTCTGTGTTGTTGCCATATACTGTGGCTGTGTGTGGGCGTCGGCTTTCCTCCCAGCTTCCAGCCTTGGCACACCTGTCTGTGGTCACCTCATCATTGCACTCAATTGACACACCTGCCGGCCATCAACTCTTCAGCCCTGACAGTATTTAAACCCTGGTCTTCACGCCACTCACCACCAGATCATTGTACAACCTTTCATGGTGGTGGCTGGCAGTGATTTTGGGTGGCGGGGCTATAAGACATCCATTATACTATATGCTACTAGTTCAACCTGCAGCAATAGCATCATATTCCAGATATCAAAGTACAGCAATGACACGTACACTACTACAGGCCTATACTTTGTTAAAGCAAGTGTTCCACAACAACAGAAGTGCATGCTCACTACAAACACTCCACTGAACATTGTTTGTATTTGTACAGATAGCTGCTCTTATACTGTCATTAATAATGACAGTACGCATGCACACACACACACACACACACACACACACACACACACACACACACAAGCGCCGAGACGAATCAAACACACACACACACGCACGCGCGCGCAACTGGCGCAAACGGCACCGACCAAAATGGAATAAAGATGCAAGCAACTTGCATGTAGCCTGGCTCCAGCCCCTGAATCGCTAGCCACATTAAAAATGTATGTTCATAATGGAGTGAAACGAAATGAAAATTCAGCCTGAGACTGTCAGGCTAACTTGCATGTGCACACACACACATACATGCACGCACGTGCGCATGCACGCACACGGCACCGAAACAACACTAACACACGCATACAAACACAGCCTCTCTCTCTCTTCCCAACGCAATGAGAGCTCGAGACACTTTCAATGTGATTAAACGAGATAAAAGATTAAGCAGACCACAATACCTTTCTGTGGGTCAGGTGTGCGGTCAGCTGTCTGCCCCAAGGAAGAATTTCAAACTCACAAAACGTATTTTGTCTCCTTTCCTTTTGTTATCCTAAATGGACTACTATATGCTCCCAGTCTCTTAACTTCATTTTCCCCTCCACGGACACGGGACAAAACGGATTATAAAGTAAATAATAAACTTATTTCATTTAAAATACTTCCACCGCCATTGTTTCACGTCATAAACAACCACAAACGAGCAGGTGCTGTGATTGGTCAATAGCCAATGACCTCACGGTCTGAGGCGGGCCTTAGGGCAAGTAAACCAAGCAGGTGTGTCTTGGCAGCTGTCAATCATTCAACGCAATGAAAGCCAATGGAAGCCTTTTGGGCTGTAACAAATCAGCCCATTTTGACCTATTTTGTGTTTTTCTTGTAACTAGTTTATTACAAGAGGCAGCACAAACGATAGCAATGATCTATTCTCATCTTGCAGATACAAGGTGAACTTGTCAATCTGAATCCAGTGTGTGGACTGTGCCAACAAGACAAGTGCCAACAAGACAAGACGACTTTCAAAACACAGGAAATCATATCAGTATAGCTACACACACAGCTTTCCGTCACTAAGCAACCGCCAACGAGAGAGAGGGGCTACTAAACCCAAATAAAATGCCTTTTTAACGGTAGAGCCCCATCTAGTGGATTAATGCAGTGGTGGCGCACTGCATGGTTCTCAAACGTTTTCATATCAAGGACCCCCACATTGACAGTCATTAGCTTGCGGACCCCCCTATTAGAAAACAAATACAACAACCAGTTTCATTTCAAGGACCCCAGGTTTGACCTGAATTAGGCTACGGTCATTTCTATCTCTGGGACCCCAATTATACCTATTGTAAAAATCATCAAGTTATTTTAACTCTGAGAGTGTACAGACCTATAAAAGGGTCCATTTGGTTCCTAATTATCATAAATTTAACTGGGGACCCCCTGGAACTCTCTAAAGGACCCCTAGGGGTCCCCAGACGCCACTTTGAGTTTTGTAATAATAATGTAGGCTAACTAACGTTTTCAAATAATTGGAATAAAAGTAGGCAAGTAGCCTACAATACTTTTCCTCTGAGATGTAGTGCAGTAGAAGTAAAAGTACTGAAAATTGGAAAGTAAAAATACCTCAAAATTAGACTTAAGTATAGAGTACTTGAGTGCATTTACTTTCACCACTGGAGTGGATGCATACAGTACAGTACAGAGGATGTAGAGTAGACTACTATTCCATGTTAGAGCCCGTTTTAATTTGTTGAATGTTTGAATGATGCGAGGGTCAAAACATAGCCAAAGAATACGTTAATTCAGTAGTTATTCAACATTGTCATGTCAAGGACCCCAAAAATGGCCGCCTGGAACTATTTTGGCAGGGACCCCCAGAAGAGTAGATGGATGTGAAACCAAATTCAAACCAATTCAAAATGTTCCAAACATTTTCAATATGTTTTTTCAAATCTTTTCAAAAACAGCAGCTTGTATCTGCTTGTAAAAACCCATTTTGGGCGGGAAGTGGGAACCCCTTTTGGTGTTATCATTATGTTATGCTTTAGCTATTGAAAAATAGCAGATCTACAAGCTCATAGCGTGCAAGCTTGTAGGTCTGATATTTTTGAAAAATCAAAGAACCATTGACATAGAAACATAGCTTTTTCAGAAAACTATCAGGATGTAGAAGACATTTTTAGAATCTAATCTCAGGTCAATTTAATAGCCAACATTATATATAATGGATAGATTGGGGGCCCCTTCACACACACAGGTCTGCTGACCTGGACAGTAAATGACAAACTATGATAAAACTTTGAAGTGTGCCGGTATTTGTCTTTATTATGATTTGACTCACTGAACTCTATGCGGTCACATTCATATTGAACTCACAAATCCTGCTCACCAACGATATAACAGACTGACGTAATATTGATTAACTAAATTCACAGAATAAACAATTTGCATTGCTTTTTCCATGCATTTTTTCAATAGACAATTATGCCCTTGTGGACTTTGAGTTAAAAGTTCTCTGCAAAATATCCTGTATTTTATTTGTCACAACATGTACATGTATATAAATGTGAATTACAAAAAAAAGAAAATCTGCTTATACAATTCTTGATATTCATTTTGAAAACACAATAAATGACTCTCAAACATACGAGACTAAGTAATGACCCTGAATGTCTCAAAGCAAACGGAGACAGTACGGTCTAACTGCATTGTTCCACAGTTACACTAATCTTACCCGGTAACATCCTCACAGTGTCACTACCATCACCAATATGCAAAATGTACGGAAATAGCGTCTCGGTGAAGGTGTGCGTGAAGGTGTGTATGTGTGCGTCGGCAGCATCGGGGTCAGAGAAGGACAGCCTTCCTCCATCACAGTCCAGCTGGACTCTGATCCTCTGAGGTTCCGTCTCCAATGGGAGGACCTGTATTATGCCGGTGAGTGACCCTGGTACTACGGACTGGGCCGTGTAGATCCCGTCCCTCAGCCTTATTCTCCAATGATTACCCTTTCGGTCTCCCTTCCTCCGGTAGGACTCGGCTAACAGACCCACTTCCCAGTCCGTGCGGTCCACAACGTCCACGTCCCAGCTGTGAGTGCCAGAGTCAAAGCCCTCGGAACCCAGGATGATGGGCTGATGGTCAAACCTCTCCATGTTGTCGGGAAGGTCTAGTATCGGGGCCAAGTATCGTTGCCTGCACAGATCTCCAGACAGGGTGTATCCTGGATAGGCAGTGTTGGGGTCCAGAATGACAGGAAAGTAGGAGACGATGTCCTTCATCTTGTCCCAGACTCTGAAGGCCAGGTTGCCCATGTGTTTGGCCACGTCTATCAGCGGTCCGGAGACCACCGCCGGCTGTGGGTCCTGCTGCGGTGTGAACCGCAGGACTCTTTCCATCGTGGTCTTGTAGTTCTGCAGGAATGAGACGGGCTCGGCTCTAAGCTCCTCCTCTATGGATCTGATGTTGCTTGAAAGGTCTAGTATGTCTCTGTTCAGACCCTCAATCTTCTCCTTAATCACCTGAATCTTCTGCTGCTCTTCCTCCCTCAGTTCAGTGATCCTGGCCTCCTCTTCATCATCTAGAAACCGATGAAGCTTCTTGAACCCTTTCTTAATGTGCGTCTCTGTGCGCCAGGCCTGGCGCTCAACGTGTGCTGCTGTTCGTTTACTTTTCCTTTTTACTTCACTAAAGACCTCCAGTTTCTCCACTAAAGGCTTCAGTGATCTCCGGACTTCGTCCTTGTGATCCAGAGCGGCTTCATCGATGGGTTTGAAACTGTGCTTGGCGTGTTTTTCTGAATGCAGACACACGACACACACCGGCTGTCGACACCCCAGACAGAACAGTTTGAGTCTCTCGGCGTGCAGACTGCAGAGATCCTCGGACCCCGGCGACGAAGATCTCGGTCGTTTTGAAGCTCTCTGATGTCTCTCCTGTACGAAGGCCTCACACAGGTTCTTCAGAGCCAGGTTACGGGGTAGATGTTCCGCCAAATGTATGTCCTTACAAACTGGACATTCCTTTATACGCTTCTGTCTCCACCATTGCTGCAAACAAGCTGTACAGAAGCTGTGGCTACAGGACAGTAGCACGGGATCTTTAAAGATGCCATGACACACAGGACAGGAAAAGTCATTTTCTGGAAGAGACGACACGGAAGCCATTTTTGTCTCTTGAATGAAACTACAATGTCAGTGGTGTCTCTGAGTGAAACTACAATGTCAGTGGTGTCTCTGAGTGAAACTACAATGTCAGTGGTGTCTCTGAGTGAAACTACAATGTCAGTGGTGTCTCTGAGTGAAACTACAATGTCAGTGGTGTCTCTGAGTGAAACTACAATGTCAGTGGTGTCTCTGAGTGAAACTACAATGTCAGTGGTGTCTCTGAGTGAAACTACAATGTCAGTGGTGTCTCTGAGTGAAACTACAATGTCAGTGGTGTCTCTGAGTGAAACTACAAGTGGTGGACGGTATAATACTTCTTCCTCTAGATTAGAATGTTCCCTGAAGTTGTGTTGTTTGATTAAGCTTTGTCTTTGGTCAATTCTTATCGTCTCAGATGAGTCTGGCCGGGGGAGGAGCTTTGACACGCCACCACAGAAGACCTGTTGCAAAATGCACACACACACACACACACACACACACACACACACACACACACACACACACACACACACACACACACACACACACACACACACACACACACACACACACACACACACACACACACACACACACACACACACACACACACACACACACACACACACACACAGGATTAAGACACTTCATTTACATAATTATAAGAAGAATGCTATTGAGGTGAAAGCATTGGGTGAATGTCAACACTGCATGGTCATTGATGTTGATGTATCTAAATGTAGAACTATTCCTAAACCTAACCTCAGACCATCTGAGGAAAAGAGGTAGATAATAAAAACAAAAACCAACCATTTGATGTCGAGTCTGAACTCTGAATGCCTTACTAAAGACAACTAATGAGATGAATCGCAAGTTACGTATGTAACTATGGTTCTATGAATCCTGGATGACTGCTTAACACTGGATGATATCCGTCTCACGTACGTGCAGGTCGAGTAAATAATAACAACAAAGTCACGAATGTGACATGATGACGGTGGGCGTGGAGCGCAGTAGTCAGCGTACATAAGCCACACCCGTCAAACATGACTTCCCTGCGGAATCTTCTCGCGAGATTCCGAGTGACAGAGAACTCTGGCAGTCATCCAGGATTCATAGAACCATAGTTACATACGTAACTTGCGTTCTATTTCATCCTTACTGACTGCCAGAGGCAGTGCTTAACACTGGATGACTAGTACCAACAAAGTCACGAGGAATCCTTACCTTGCCGGGAACGGCTTAAGGGACCCCCAAAACAGCAGTCGCAACTGCGTTAGTTGCGGCTACATTAACCCTATAGAACCGGGCAAAAGTACACGGTGCGGCCCATGTGGCCGCAGCACAAATCTCACTCAGAGGAACCCCTCGTAGTGCTGCCCAGGAGGTGGAAACACTTCTGGTGGAGTGGCCTCTGACATTGTGAGGCAGTGGCAGGCCTCTTGACCTGTATGCCTCCTCAATCACCATGACAACCCATTTTGACAGCCTCTGCTTGGACAGGGTCTGTCCCTTCCTGTGCCCGCCATAGCAGACGAACAGGCTATCAGAGCGACGGAACCCAGCAGTCGCCTGTATATAGTATCTCAAAGCCCTTACTGGGCAGAGCAGCAGTGCTGACGCAGCATCACCCTGCAGCTGTGAGGGGTCATAAGCTGCCAGTCTAATGACCTGGTTGGCGTGGTCTGAAGCCAATCTCTTTGGCAAGAATGAGGGGTTAGGCCAAAGTGCCACCCCTGTGCCGTCTGAGTTCCAGCGTATACACGCATCACTCACCGATAAGGCGTGAAGCTCGCTCACACGCTTCGCTGATGCCATTGCCAGAAGGAAGGCCAGCTTGACTGAAGCCCACTTCAGCCCCGATTGCTCTAGGGGCTCGAATGGGTTTAGCCGGAGAGCTTCCAGGACCAGAGTTAAGTCCCATGAGGGATGTTTCACAGCCCGTGGGGGGTTCTGCCGCCGGGCTCCCCTCAGAAACCGGGTCACCAGAGTGTGAGACCCGACAGTCCTGTTATCCACCATGCTATGCCTGGTTGAGATTGCAGCCACATAGACCCTGAGTGTTGAAGCAGCCAGCTTCTTCTCCAGTAGCGATTGCAAGAAACGCAGTACTATTGGCACAGAGCAGCGCTCAGGGACCTCTCGGTTAGCCTCGCACCATTGCGAGAATATTTTCCACCTGTTAGCATAGAGTGCCCTGGTGGAAGGTGCTCTTGCATCCAGGAGAGTCTGGATCACAGCCTGGTCACACTGACTCAGGAGCGGTTCCGGCCCCTCAGGGGCCATACACACAGCTGCAGGCGTTCCGGGCCCGGATGCCAAATGCGGCCGTCCAACTGAGACAGGAGATCCTTCCTGTCGGGGAGGTTCCATGGAGAGCTGCAGCAGAGACTGTGCAGCATTGAGAACCACGTCCTCCCTGGCCATTTCGGGGCAACCAGCAGAAGTCTGTGGTTGCCTTGCCGAAGTCTGTGTAGCGTTAACGCTATCAGTGGGAAAGGTGGGAATGCGTAGAGGAGGACATCTGGCCACGGGTGTGCCAGAGCATCCTGTCCTAACGGGCTCGATGTCTCCATCAGGGAGAACCAAAGAGGGCAATGTGTTGTGGACTCCGAGGCAAACAGGTCCACTTCCGCTGTGCCGTATCTGCGCCAGATCTCCTCTACTACCTCTGGGTGGAGTCTCCACTCCCCCGAGGGAGGCTTCTGACGGGACAGAAAATCTGCCACCACATTCTGTGGCCCTGGCAGAAACATAGCCCTCAGGCTTAAAAAGCGAGGGAAAGCCCACACGAGGAGTTGCCGTGCCACCCGTAGTGATAGGGTCGATCTCGTGCCCCCCTGGCGGTTTATGTGGTAGACAGCTGACTTGTTGTCGGACCGCACGAGCACATGCCTGCCCTTCAGCTGCAGAGCAAAGTGTTGAAGTGCTAGGAATATAGCACGAAGCTCGAGCACATTTATGTGCTGTGTCAAGTCTTGTCCGGTCCAGAGTCCCCTCACAGCTCTGTGTTGCCATACAGCACCCCATCCGGTGGACGAGGCATCCGTCACCACCACTTCGCGACGCGAGGGGGTGGAACCGAGGGAGACCCCTCTGGACAGAAACGTCCTGTCCCTCCAGGGCTGCAGTGTGAGAAGGCAGCTGCTGGACACCCTGACTCTCCTGGACATGTGGTATTTGGGGTCTAGATGTAGACCATTGACCCAGATCTGGAATGGCCGCAGCCGCAGGAGGCCCAGAGGCACTACTGCTGTCACTGATGTCAGCATTCCCAACAACCTGAGAAACAGGCTGAACCTCAGCTTCCTGTTCCTCCGAAAGCGGAGAAGAAGTTGAGAAATGGCTTCCCCTCGTTGAGGAGTGGGAAAGGTCAGCATTCGGCGGGAGTCTAGGACCAGGCCGATGAACACAACTGTCTGGCTGGGAGTGAGACAGCTCTTCTTGTGGTTGACAGTGAGGCCTAGCCGTGTCACATGGCATATAAGGGCTGCTGTATCCTGCTCCACCTGTTCTCTGGTTGGAGCGCAAATCAGCCAGTCGTCCAAGTACGGGAGGATTTGCATGCCACGGGCCTGCAGCGGGGCCAGTGCTGCCCGCATGCACCTCGTGAATATCCGAGGGGCCAGGGAAATCCCAAACGGGAGCACCCTGAACTGGTAGGCTCTGCCTTCGAATGCAAAGCGCAGATACTGCCTGTGGTGTAGGGCTATAGGGACGTGGAAGTATGCGTCCTTTAAATCGATCGATGTGAACCAGGTGCGTGTTGTGACCGCCTGGAGCACATCCGCTGTCCTCAACATATGGAAGGGTAACACCTTCAGATAGGTGTTGAGCCTGCGCAAGTCCAGTATAGGACGAAAACCTCCATCTTTTTTTGTGACCAAAAAATACATGGAGTAAAACCCACCTTGCTGTGTCTGTAGATCGAGTTCTTCGATGGCATTCTTCTCCAGGAGGGTGGCCACCTCCTGCCTGAGTGCCTGGGATTTTGTGGGATCCTTCATGATGGTCATCTTGATCCCACTGTGAACGGGGGGCCGGCGGCGGAACTGGATGTTGTACCCTTGGGAGAGCGTGGCCACCACCCAAGGGTCTGAAGCGGAGCTTTCCCAGTAGCTGAGATGCTGCTGGGAGAAGCGCCCCACCGCCGGCCCCGGGCATTCATGGCCTACCCCTCTGGCCCCTCTGGTCTCTGGGGGGGCGAAACCCAGACCCCCGAGTCCTCTGAGGTGCCGTGCGAGAAGGCCCACGGCGACGTTGGTCGGTCTGTCCGTAGTTCGAGGCCCTTGGGTAGCCGTCCTGCTGCAATGGTGGCCGAGAGTGGCCGGTTCCATAACCTGGTGCAGACCGTTGCCTCGTTACCGGGGGAGGCCCCTTGATACTGGCAAACTGCTTCCTTCTGTCGTTAGCCTGGACGCTACGCTCCAAGGCTTGCTGTGCCGCAGCGCCAAACACCTCCCCCGGGATTACAGGGAGTTTACGGAGGACTGTCCGGCATTGCTCAGGTAGTGGGGATTGGGCCAACCACACCTGTCTGCGAGCTACAGTTAATGTTGACAATAGTCTGCCAAGCTCTGTTGTCATGTACGCCAATGACTCCAGAGAAGCGTCACTCAGGTTCTGGATGGAAGCATCCACACCTGGATTGACATCCGTGCCTGACGAAGCCTCTACACCTGAGGGGGCATCCGTGCCCAAGGATTGTAGAGAGTGGGACAGAGCCAGCATAATGTGGGACATTGAATTTCCAATGCGGCCTATCCGTGCCGCGATGTTATAGCTCTTGACCAGTAGGTCGTCTGTAGTGCGGCACTGGGGCCTGGGACAGCGGGACACCGGTCGCAGGGCCTCATCAGGTGAACAAACTAGGGAGGCAATTGATGGCTCCACGGATGGCGCTTTATCAAGCCCATACTTGGCGGCGTCTTGCATAGAGGCCAAGGCCCTATCATCAGAAACATGGTGGGTCTTGGTGTTGGGGTCTGACCAGCATTTGTGGAGCTCTTTGATGTATCCCTCGGAGACGGGGACACTGAAAGCAGCCTGAGGCTTAGACCGCCTGAAGAATTCACTTTTAGTTACTGCTGTAGCAGCAGCCTCATCCAGGCCCAGGCGCGCCAGCGCCATGCGGATCACGGGCTTAATAGAGGTCGGGTTAGAGCCGGAATCCCCTCTGACTTCACTGCTCGACCGTGACGAGCGGGTGTATAAAGTCCTGGTGGCCGTCTCTGCCTCCTCTTGTGCGGGTTCATCACCGAAATCAGTGCAGGAAGCCCTTGTGGATAGAGAGTCCTCATCCCATGTTCGGGAAGAGGCGGCAGATCGTGGAGTGCCGGCCTGTAGGTCCCCGGCCTGGGGAACAGGCCCACCTGGCTGAAGGTTCAGGATCAGTTTCTTCATCTCAGCAAACTGGGATGCCAACGTGTCTACCTTAGCAGCCAGCGGGTCCGCCTTAGCTGAGGAGGCATCTTTTCTGGCCCTCTTATGCGGGGTCTTCCGAGCTGTAGAGGTCCTCTGCCGCTTTTCTGCGGGGGCACCAGGTGGGGGAATCACCTGGCTCTCTGGCTGCTGGGCCTGCACCTCAGCAAGCCTGGCCAGCTTCAGGTCCCGAGGCATGTAGCTGCAGTTCATGCATTGGCTCTCAGTTAGCCCCTGCCTCAGGTGTGCTATACCCAGGCATTTGGGGCATTCATCATGGCCATCATCGTCCCCCAGTGGAGCCGTGCAAACAGCGCAAGGGTGTGCCATGGCTGGACAGGTATAGAGCGAAGGCACTTGTACTGTGAAGCGCTACTATGGTGGCTATGGAGCGAATACACTCCAAGACACAAGAAATACCCACAAGCGGAACCACTCTTTTGGGAATGTAACAATAAATATGAAATTATAAACAAGCTCTGTAACGAGCGCAAACGCTCAACAGGCTAAAAATAAACTTAGGTTTTTTACTGAACGAGCAAAACACCCGCCAGACAATTCAAACTAATCTACTATATAGATATAGTTATAAATAAGCACTGTAATGAGCGCAGACGCTCAACAGGGAAAAGATAAACTTAACTGTTTACTGAAAACAAGCAAAACATCATGCAATATATACAAGTTTTATGAATTAGCTCTGTAATGAGCGCAAACGCTCAACAAGCAACCAGTTAAATTGTTTGTTTATACTGGAACGAGTAAGCACTCGCCAGATAATGTAAACAGAAAATGAATAACGTTTAACAACTTAAACAAGGAAAAGAGACCGAAATCAGACTCTTCGTTTATATAAACTTATAGCGTCTCCAGCAGCATGCCTAGTGCAAACACAGGCTTAATTGCTGGGAGTACAAAAGTGCGTCTTTATCGCAGCCCTTGGAGGACGCAACGCGATGCTCCAACCTTACCTTAAGGTTGCAGGGCTCCCGGCGAAAAGACGGTAGTTTAATTATATGAGTATCTCTCAATAATTAAAGGTATAACCTCAAACCTCAAACCTGCTACGCGCCTGCGAGAAGATCAAAAGGGAAGTCATGTTTGACGGGTGTGGCTTATGTACGCTGACTACTGCGCTCCACGCCCACCGTCATCATGTCACATTCGTGACTTTGTTGTTATTATTTACTCGACCTGCACGTACGTGAGACGGATATCATCCAGTGTTAAGCACTAGTAAGGATGAAATAGAACGTTTGTCCAACCAACTCTCTCTCTCTCTCTCTCTCTCTCTCTCTCTCACAGTCTCTCACACACACACACACACACACACACACACACGTATTCATAATAGCAAGGAGGGCTAACGTGGGGAGAGAATTCGGATATGTTTACAATGGTCTAACTATGTTAGCACGTATAGCACCGCAGCGCCGCACACACTACAGACTACAAGCACACACAAGGACAAACTACAGTCTAGTACTTTACAAGTGAAGTCATGCTCATTGCTCTTTGCATTTGCACAGTGGCAGCAAGGAAAAAAACATTTACCCCTTTTTGTTCTGCTGTTTCACGAGTCACGACCGTATGTCGGATGTCCAGTGTAGCATGATGTGAAATCTGTTGCTCTGTGTTGACCTGCTACTGCTAGGGTCTAGAGCAGGGAGGGGCAACTGGCGGCCCGCGGGCCGCATGCGGCCCCCACCGACGTTCCATGCGGCCCCAGGCCAATATCCGAATATTGATAAATTATTATTATTTTCAGCCGTTAAACACACGCAACTTTCCATGATCCATTTCAATTACAACCGTCCACCAGTAGAGCGCGCTCTCGACACTGGCAAGAGCTCCTTTAGGCCACATGACGTCACGGTGGAGGGAACAGGGAAGGAACTAGGAAGGAAAAGTCAATGAGGAGGAGCGGAAAACAAAAATCATGTGCGCGAAAAGAAAGATTGACCAAGAAAATCGTACATTTCAGCAAAGATGGGAAATGGACTATCTTTTCACAGACTTCAAAGGCAAGCCAATGTGTTTAGTGTGCCTACAGACACAATCGTCCATGAAAGATTTTAATTTAAGTCGCCATTATATGTCCGTCACCGGTCATAAAGACAAATATGAGAAGTACACTGGAGCTGCCAGAGCTGCTATTGTCGCTGACCTGAAAACAAAAATAAAAAGCCAACAGAGCTTGTTTACCAAAGCCACAACTATACAGGAGTCCAGCCTCAAGGCATCTTATGCCGTTTCACTTGAGCTTGCCAAAAAAAAGAAGCCATTGTCAGACGGTGAAACGGCGAAGCAATGCGCAATACTTATGGCAAAATCTTTTGGCAATGACAACATGGTTAAGAACTTTGAAACCGTGTCTCTCTCGCGTCGTACAGTGACGCGTAGAATATTTGACATTCAGAATCACGTCGAGGGAAAGCTAAAACAAGTCATGCATGACTGCAAGTACTTCTCATTGGCGTTGGATGAAAGTACAGATGTGACAGATGTCAGTCAACTTCTTATATACGCGAGAGCCATTAATAGCTCATTTGAGGTACACGAGGAGCTGTTGAAACTGGCCTCTTTGCATGACACTACCAAGGGTGTGGACATATTCAACGCTGTTGAAAGTGCCGTGCAGCAATATGGGGGGTTTGATAAAATGTCTGCTGTCGTTACCGATGGAGCACCCGCAATGAAAGGAAAACACACAGGATTCGCCGGGCTTCTAAGACAGAGTGGCGTTGAGTGTCCAATCCTGCACTGTATTATACATCAGGTAAGTTCGCTAACATAATTGTCATCTATTGTGGGTCACTAATAATGACCAATGCAAGTCGAGTGTAGTCAAATTATATGCGAGAGTCGTTATTCATAATAGTTTTTATTTTTATTTTTTTTATCTGATATAGGAGGCTCTCTGTGCCAAGAAGCTTGACTTCAGCCATGTTATGGATTTAGTTACCAAGGTTACCAATCTAATTCGTGGAGGCAACAGGTCACTAAACCATAGAAAGTTTGTCTCCTTTTTGGAAGAGATGGACACTGATTATGGCGACTTGCAGCTACACACAGAAATCCGATGGCTGAGCCGTGGGAAGTGCTTGGAGAGATTTTTTGCGCTGCGTAAAGAAATCCCCACATTCTTGGAGGAGCAACTGAACACTGACACAAGCGCATACTGCACTAAACTCAGAGATGCAGCGTTTCTCTGTGACATGGCCTTCCTCACGGATATCACTTCGCACCTTAATCGCCTCAATTTGCAGTTGCAGGGAAGAAATCAAACGGTATCGGATCTCTATGCACACATGAACGCATTTAAGATGAAACTTGCCCTTTTCAAACATTGCCTTGCATCTGACCACCCAGACTTGTCGACACACTTTTCTGCATGTGAAGAAATGCGCACAGAGATGCGCGAAGCTGACCCAAAATATAAGGACACATTCGGAAAATACAAGAGCGACATTGAAACACTGCAAACGCAATTCAATGATCGGTTTGTAGATTTCAACGGCATGCAGTCACGGATAGCGCTGTTTGCCGCCCCCCTCACCGCTACGGTGTCAGAGCAGCCCCCACCGTTGCAGCTTGAACTGTGCGAGCTACAATCAGATCCTTTTTTTCAAGCAAAGAGAAACGAGAGGGGAATTTCTTTTTGGAAACTGCTACCTGAGCCCCGCTTCCCACTCCTCAGGGACTTTGCCCTCTCTATGGCCAGTATGTTTGGGAGCACATACATCTGTGAGAGCAATTTCTCAAACATGAAGCACATTAAGTCAAAGGAGAGAAATAGGCTGTCAGATGAAACGTTATTTCATCTGATGCAGATCGCATGCACAAACATTGAAGTTGACATTCCTTCTATTGTTCGCCAACAGGAGAGACCACAAGTGTCTCATTAAAGACAGAGCCATTATTGACCCACTGTGGGGGGAGGGTGAATGTCATGCCAGTTTGATAAAGGGTCAATGGGAGGCATGTAGAATTGCACTAAAATTATTCTGATGAGTATTGCACTTGACTTCGTTTACTTTTGTAGTGTTCAGATAACACTAATAACACTGAAATGCATGTTATGGATATGAAGCACTCAGGAATGTTTTGTTTAGTAGCAAGATAAAAGTTTATACATTTAACAAAAGCATTTATTATTGCACTTGATTTACTGTTGTAGTGAAATGCAGCAGGAATGCTGCTTTGTGGTTGTTCTTTGTTGAGTAGTGGGCTTTAAGTTCATACATTTATTTTAATAGAAGCCTTAATTATAATTTTTGTATATTTGGGTTACACAACAATACTTTCAAATTCATAAAGTTGAAATTAAGCATTACAAAATGCATTTGAAATGGAATAAAAACAAAGTTACAACGAATTATAATTGTTTATATGCCTTATTTATCACATCTGTGACTATTATGGGCTATTTGAGTGATGGGGTACTACTGGCGGGACTGCCGATAAACAATGCGGCCCCCCAGATTGAGTGTGGAAATTTAGTGGCTCTCACCATATACAAAGTTGCCCACCCCTGGTCTAGAGTCTAGACCAGACCGGAGGGGAACCATGTCGACCACAGAGCAATGGATCGAGCAAGGCGCAACAGAACAGACACACAGACGGGTAAACTCTGACGTTTCTGAACACGTTGGTTTTTGATTGAAATATGTATCAACACAACATTTTGCAGAATTGCAGTACATTTCAAGCACAACTCAATACAAAGACCGTTAACTGTGAGTGGACGACCCAATTGAGCATTACACTTGTTTACAAGAGGGTCCACCAATTGTTCAATTCATCAAAAAATCACAGTTGGTGGTCGTTAAATTGATGGCTATCTCCAGCGGGACAGCGAACACAAACTGTTTGAAATGAAATGCAACACATATTGGCTCCTGGTGTTAAGTTTGTTCAATTTGTGTTTATGATTACGATCACTGTAGGCCTATGTGTTTCTTTTCCCCTTTTCCCTCCTTTATGATGAATTCCTGTTCTGTTCTTTTACATTCTCTAATTTAATTGTGTAGACTTCTTGTAAATTATTAAGTAATGCCGATGTTTAACAATAATGTAACTCTTAAGAGCGTAAAATGGAGATATATATATAAGGGTCCATTTGGTTACCAACTCTCAATTTAGCTGGGGACCACCAGGAACCCCCTCGATCGGGACCACTGGTTGAAAACCACTGAAGTAGACCTAAAAGTTTGGAATTACTGCATATATTATCTGAATTTATGATGAATTGAACAAGGTGGACCCTCTTGTAAACAAGTGTAATGCTTTATTGGGTCGTCCACTCACAGTTAACAGTCTTTGTATTGTATCCATCCACATACAGAGGAGGTAGAGTAGACTACTATTCCATGTTAGAGCCCGTTTTAATTGGTTGAATGTTTGAATGATGCGAGGGTCAAAGCATAGCCAAAGAATAAAGACCACTTCACCTCATCGTCGTATATCTTCAAGTTAATTCAGTAGTTATTCAACATTGTCATGTCAAGGACCCCCAACATGGCCGTCTGGAACTATTTTGGCAGGGACCCCCAGGAAGAGTAGATTGATGTGAAACCAAATTCAAACTGATTCAAAATGTTCCAAACATTTTCAATATTTGATTTGATTTGATTTGATTTATTTAGAAAAGCAATCATAATACAACATTATAATCAGCGATTCAAGGATTACACAGTAAAGTCCAAAAACTTATTTCCACTGGGGTCCTCTCACACTGAACGGAACAATACGTTAAAATACATCACAAATACATAACAGTACATAGACATTACATACACAACACAACAAGTACATCCCTATCCATCCCTCTAAGATGACCCTTTATAGGGGAACCTTTTCCAGTAGCCATTTTTTAGTCTGTTTAAATGTCCTCAAATTGGAGGTCAGTTTAACACTGGATTCCAGGCTATTCCACTGTGTGGCTCCTATATAAATGAATGAGCCTTTGCCCACTGTACTTTTAAAAGCATGCAGGGAGCACCACATCTGCAATACTGGCTCTGGTGAAATGGTTGTGTACCTCGTTTACCTGGCTGAAACATGTTCTTAAAACTTCTGGGACCTCTCCGTATTTAATTTTATGGACCATGTTTAGTCTATAGCCAATATGTTTTTTCAAATCTTTTCAAAAACAGCCGCTTGTATCTGCTATTTTGTTAACCCATTTTGGTGTAACTGTAGGCCATCTGGACTGGCGAACCAAAAAAAGAAAAGGTCCTGGAAAATTACTTTGACTTTGAGGTAAAAGTTCTCTGCAAAGTATCCTGCATTTTATTTGTCACAACATGTACATGTATATAAATGTGAATTACTTTATTGAGTTGTATATTTCAGTTGTTTTAACCTGCATATTTCAGTTGTACACTGTACAGGGAAAAAGAGCAGACAAAGTTTGAGCCAAAGGTCAAGTTTACAAAAGTATTGAGGGTTTAAGTGGTTAAATGTCTGAACATACACATTAACTTGAATCCAATACTGTATGTAGTGGAGGTTAATGTAATGGGGGTCCCTGCTTCATCTCTCTGTCAGCAAAGAGGTCCTTGGCCTGAAAAACGTTGAGCACCCCTGGTCTGCGCTGACATTTTGTGTGCATGCCAAGTGTTTAAATAGCTTGATTCAATGTATTTCATAATCTTTTGATCAGACAGGCCCCTGCCCCTCAAACGTCAAACTCCATGTTAGACACACGTCCCTGCTTCTGGTGACTGATATTGTCCTTCTAAAGAATGTTAGGCTCATTGAAAACACGTCTCTGCTTCTGGTGACTGATATTGTCCTTCTAAAGAATGTTAGACTCATTGAAAACACACGTCTCTGCTTCTGGTGACTGATATTGTCCTTCTAAAGAATGTTAGACTCATTGAAAACACACGTCTCTGCTTCTGGTGACTGATATTGTCCTTCTAAAGAATGTTAGACTCATTGAAAACACGTCTCTGCTTCTGGTGACTGATATTGTCCTTCTAAAGAATGTTAGACTCATTGAAAACACACGTCTCTGCTTCTGGTGACTGATATTGTCCTTCTAAAGAATGTTAGACTCATTGAAAACACACGTCTCTGCTTCTGGTGACTGATATTGTCCTCCTAAAGAATGTTAGACTCATTGAAAACACGTCTCTGCTTCTGGTGACTGATATTGTCCTTCTAAAGAATGTTAGACTCATTGAAAACACATGTCTCTGCTTCTGGTGACTGATATTGTCCTTCTAAAGAATGTTAGACTCATTGAAAACACATGTCTCTGCTTCTGGTGACTGATATTGTCCTTCTAAAGAATGTTAGACTCATTGAAAACACATGTCTCTGCTTCTGGTGACTGATATTGTCCTTCTAAAGAATGTTAGACTCATTGAAAACACATGTCTCTGCTTCTGGTGACTGATATTGTCCTTCTAATCATGAATGTTAGACTCATTGAAAACACACGTCTCTGCTTCTGGTGACTGATATTGTCCTTCTAATCATGAATGTTAGACTCATTGAAAACACATGTCTCTGCTTCTGGTGACTGATATTGTCCTTCTAATCATGAATGTTAGACTCATTGAAAACACACATCCCCTACATTTTATACCACCAACAATAACAACAAATCCGTCATACAAAAGAACAGTTTATTAGTTCACATATCACTTCAATGTATACAATTTAATTAACTGATTAATTGTTAATCAATTAATCCCAATTTAATTCATTATCACATCAGAGTATTCACAACTATACTATAGTTGCATTAACAAAGTAACAATTATGTGCTCCTCTGACAGTTTTTACCTTCAGAGAGGAAAGGGACTTTTACGCATATAGTCAAATCCAAAAGTGTGTCTCTGTAACTCTGTTTGTACACTCTCAGAAATAATACATGATAGCATTATAGTATAGGGGAGTTTTAACCATACACACCAACAAGCGTGCAAGTTAAAACAACTGAAATATACTAAATAACTCAATAAAGTCCAGGACTTGTCTGTCTCAAATCAACATGACAGACACATACAAGTAACTAAGTTAATTAAATAAACACTAAAGACATCACAGATTATGTCAGAAAACAAAAACAACCCTTTCTCAAAGTCAACTGTAATCTTTTCCATCATAATTTTTTCAGACTTCTCACTGCTTAAAAGTTCACAGGTTTGTCAAGTCAGTTTGTCTGCAGTGTCCAGACTGTTCCACTGGGTGGCGCCAATGTAAGTCCCCTTTCCTATACCAGAGTCCTGAATTCATACAGGCACACATTATTAGCCATGCTGGATCTATAGATCAGTGGTTCTGGTTCTCAAACGTTCTTGGCTCAGGTCATCAGAATAACCTTTTCATCCATGTCACCCCTGAATCACATGGTCAATTTATTAGCACCTTACATTATGTCATATTATTTAGTACAGTGCATAAATATGTAAATCTTTCTGCATAAAACACAGTATAGTAGGCTATGTCACGAGGAAGACTTGAAGAGGATATAAGTTTCCATCGGGGCCGATTGCAAATAACTTGATACTTACTACTTACTTAAATAGATGATCTACAAGCTCACAGTGTTCACACTCTCAGAGTTACCAGTCATTTATCTGGGAACCCCCTCGGAACCCACATTATTGACATCACACAACAATAATTTACCGGGTGATTTCTGAATTCTGGGGGGGATTAGTTGTCCAAACACCAATTTCCACAGTTTATGCAACACATGTATTGTTTATATGATAATGCCAAATTATAACATATAGGTGCTGGTGTTTTATTATTATTATTAAATTATGACAGAACATTTCACATTATTAGAACTTCGAGGAAATCAGGTTTTCATGTCAAGGACCCCCGAATAAACCCCCCCTAAAATTGTGGCAGTTTTAATTATTTATTTCTTTTTTATTGGGGACAAATAAATAGCATATGGCAAAGGTGCATTGGGTGGCATTGCACATCTCAATGTTTTGTTTGTTTTTTACACTTTTTTTTACACAAACAAAAAAGAAAACTACGTACCCCTCCCCCCCTCCTATCAAAAAGAAACAACGAGTAAACAGGATATTCATATTATCTTCTAACATCCAGAGCTTTGAGTAAACGGGACTCCCTTTTTTTGCTGAGCCTGAGAGTCGATGTGCGCTCGTTTATATATAACTCTATGTAGTAGACCATCTCAAGCGAACTCGAACCACGTGAGACACCACAGAGCCAGCTAAAGCCAGCGAGTTGCCGTGCATGTCGAACGTTCCGAAGTTCGAGTTGCGACAGAGAATAGGCATAGAATAGTAAATAATGTTCTGGCGGGAGCGTTCTCTCCCATAACTCCGCCCTACTAGTAGTAGCCAGCAGTGTGAAACAAGCGTCCCATCGCCGCCCATCCACTCCCAGGCTCCGCAAACAAGGGAGTCCCTTTTGAGTAAACAGCATATTATTAATATTAATATTATCTTCTAGCTTGCAGAGCTTTGGGATTCTCCGCCCGGCGACGAAGACGACAACGACGAGTAGAGGGCGGAGCTTATCGGCGACGCTCCTCCTCCTCCTCCGTCGCGGCCCACGGTCTCCACCCTCAGTCCCGCCTCCTCCTCCTGCTTCGGCCCCGCTCCCTGCTTCCCCCCCGCCGCGGCGTCGATCAGGCCCTGCAGGTAGTTGATGTAGCGTATGGCGGCGCGCAGCGTCTCCACCTTGCTGAGGCGCTTGTCGCTGGCACCGCCCGGCAGGTGCTCCCGCAGCTTGGAGTAGCCCTGGTTCACGCACTTGACGCGCTGCCGCTCGCGCTCGTTGCGCTTCTGGATGAACGCCGGCTCGAACGGGCACTCGTAGACGCCGAAGCGCCCGGCGGCGTGGTGGAAGGGCGACAGGTAGGGGAGGAGGCCGTGGTGGTGGTTGTGGTGGAGGTGGTGGTGGTGGTGGTGGGGGGCGCCCACGGCCCCCCGGAAGGGCCCCCCGCCTCCCTCGTAGAGGCTGAGGGCGGCCGAGGGGTCCATGCCCGACGGGTACAGGATGAAGGGCACGGCGCTGGCCAGGGAGTCGGACGCCGTCGGGTGGTGGTGGTGGTGGTGTGGGGGGTGGGGGTGGGGGTGGGGGGAGTGGTCCTCCAGGTGACCACAGGAGGAGTACGCCAGGCCGCCCGCCAGGCCGCCCGCCCGGCCCAGGTACGTGGGGTGCTGGTGTTCCCCGAACGAGTGGGAAAAGGTGACGCTCATAGTTCTTATGAATGGATTGAAATCTATCGATGAAAAAACAATATTGTACTGTATGTGAATTCCAGGAGTGTGTGTGTGTGTGTGTGTGTGTGTGTGTGTGCGTGCGCTCACGTGTGTCTCTCTCTCTCTGTCGTTATGCCCACAAGTTATGGAGGCGGGTGACGTCACACCTCTTCTGACATCATAGGAAATTGGCTGACGTCTTAAGCCGGCCTCCTACAACCTCTGAGGAGGACACTCGTTAGTTGGCCATGCCAATCACAGCTTCTACTGCTGCCCTAGTTGGACACAAGGTGGCGCTACTTCTTCATCTGCTGAAAACCATGATCCGTATACTTGACTTGTATTGTCGTCCTCTAGCAGGCAGGCAGGCAGGCAGGCGGATAAGACAGGCAGGCAGGCGCATAAGGCAGGCAGGCAGACAGAGAGGCAGTGCCGGTCTAGGGCAACAGAACCAGGAGTGGTGACCTCAGCATCTTCATCACCTTTGTTACTGTGGGGGTTAATCTGTGGATGTGTAAGAAACAGACATAAAAGCGAAGATTTAGAATGTTAATTTAACAAAATGAATCCGTAAAGGCATTTGTATATACGCTCTCCTTATTAGCAAAACGGATAAATGAACAGTGAGGATTTGACAGTCTGTTAAGATGTCAGATCCTTTTAGTGTGGGTTTAGGTTTGAAGAGCATGGGATTTAAAAGATTTAAATTGAGATCGTTTTGAGCTCAACGATGAAAGGATTGAAAGGAAAGGAAAAGATTAAAGAAGATGCATGAACGTCTGTGATGGCTCTGTCAAATCCCTGCTCTTATTTGAACTCTTGGCGGTGAAGAGATGGACCCGTTTAACCGTAAGTGTCCCCGTCCCCGTCCGTGGTTCTCAAACTGTGGGGCGTAGACCACTGGTGGGCCGCGAGTATGTTTCTGAAGTGCCCTCCATCCCACCCCAAACTACTCTGTTAAATTGTTATTTAAATTGTTGAAATGAGAGAAAATTGTTATTTAAATTGTTGATATGTTTGATTATTATTTTCAGCTATAGTGTAGATTCTTGTACACAAACATTGAATACCATTGACTGAATGAATGGAAAATTTACTAAGTCATATGTGTCATATGTGTCTATGATGTACGATGATAAGAGCAACTTTGAAAAATGAGTTTTCAATGTGATGCAGATAAATAGGAACTTAATGTTATAGTTTCAATCCGGAAACAAAACTAAACATGCACTGAAAATGCACGTATAGCCCAAACTGTGAGTCAGGACGCCAGAGAGGGGTCCTCAAATGATTGTAGGGTCTAGTAAACAACAGCACATACAGTAAAAGTGTATTCAGGGTCTCTGCACAATTCTAAAGTGACTACATAAAACAGGTCTAAACCTTTTTATACCTCAAAATAATACCATAAAATAATAATAAGAACCATTACTGCATCAAAAGTAATCAGAAAACTACTATAAAAACGGTCAGACATTGGCCAAAAACTGAAGAAAGAAGGCAAACATTAATTGTAATACAATACAACCAAATGTTGACTCGACAACTCCTATACTAGGTGCTTGTCAGGGTGGGGGGTCCCCAGGTCAAATGTGATGATTTTGGGGGGGTTGTGGGCCTGGCCTCAAACATTTGAGAGGAGGAGGATGATCCAACCGTCTCTGGCACACACAGAGCGGAGGAATTCCCCCCCGTTAGAAGGATCCTGTTTCATAAAGGAGTTAAAAAGCGCCCGGCTTTAGCAGCACAGCACTAAACTAAACCTCATGTTTGAACAACCATTACATGATTTACATATCCGCGCTGTCGGGTGGAAACATTGTATGGCCAAAATGTTGACTTTTGTGTTGTTATTTTAACCCATTTAGGTCTGACGTCAAAATAAAAAAAACGTTTGCTCTGAAAGAATATAATATAGGCTACAAAGATTTGTGCCGCTTTTTTTACGATTTTTCAAAAAAAGCAGACCAGAAAAGATCTACAAGCTCGCTTGTAGATCTTTTATTTCATCATGAAATTACCGAAAAAGAATCTTTGAATTTAGTTAAAAAAAAAAAAAAATTAAACATCTATCAGAAAACTACAAGTGGAGGGGTCAATGGGGTCATCACTGCCTCTGTAAATAATTGTTGTTTGTATTGGTTGATGACATGCATTAATGAATTGATCAATTGAATACATTCCCATTGCAATCAGAACTTTGATTGATTGATTGAAATATTTATTAACAGTTTGCAGAATTACAGTACATTTCAAGCACAGACTCAATACAAAGTCTGTTAACTGTGAGTGGACGACCCAATTAAGCATTACACTTGTTTACAAGAGGGTCCACCTTGTTCAATTCATCAAAACATTTAGAGACGTACGACGTGCAGACTCACTCCCTTAATCTTCCCCCTAGTCTAAAAACCCACCTCTTCAGACTCCATCTTTGCCCGTAGCACTTGCTGTAGCCCTTTTATTTTATGTAGCCTAGACATAGCACTCTATAGTGTAATTTAGATAGCATTTTATGT